>NC_048302.1:71723870-72023870 GCF_013100865.1 Trachemys scripta elegans
ATGCCCAAATAAATCTGTCAGTCTTTAAGGTGCCACCAGACTCCTTGTTGTTTTTGTAGATACAGACTAACATGGCTACCCCCTGATACAAAGATAAACCTAACATGCCTTGCCTGTTATTTACAAGTTTGAAATAGGAGACTTGTTCAGAAAGATTTGGAGAGCATGGATTGATGTCTGGTCCCTCTTAGTCCCAAGAGCGAACAACCCCCAAAATAAAGAGCACAAACAAAAGCCTTCCCCCCACCAAGATTTGAAAGTATCTTGTCCCCTTATTGGTCCTTTGGGTCAGGTGTCAGCCAGGTTACCTGAGCTTCTTAATCCTTTACAGGTAAAAGGATTTTGGTGTCTCTGGCCAGGAGGGATTTTATAGTATTGTACACAGGAGGGCTGTCATAACTATAAAGGGAAGGGTGACAGCTGGGGAACGGTGCTGAGAGCTGAAGGTCTGCCTAGATAGGATCTTTAGACCATTTATTCGAGCCAGTATACTCAATGAGCCCTGGAACTATGTCCCCTGTTGGATGAGGTTGAAGCCACTGACCTAGCCATGGATGTTCTGATGGGCTGTGCCTCAGAGTGTGAGGAGGAGGAAGCCCATTTCTTGTCATCCACGTGATCATAAGATGGCTTTCGCTTCACAGGGCATGGGGGCGGGGGCGCGAAGCAGACAACCTGGCAGAGTGTGAGGGTATCTTTGGGGAAGAATCTGGACCAGGGTCTGATGCTGGACATAGCATGAGGAGCAGTTTCAATCTAATGTCCCTGTCATTTCTGGCTCTGGGTTTCAGGCCGAGGCAGTGGGAACACTTTTGTGGGATGTGTGCCTCTCCCAGACACACTGCAGGTGGCCATCTGTTATTGAGACAAGCAAAGACTGGTGGGACCGCATAGTGTTGCAGGTGTGGGACAATTCCCAGTGGCTGCGAAACCTTCGCACGCGTAAGGGCACTTTCATGGAACTTTGTGACTTGCTTTCCCTTGCCCTGAAGCGCCAGAATACCAAGATGAGAGCAACCCTCACAGTTGAAAAGCGAGTGGCGTTAGCCCTGTGGAAGCTTGCAATGCCAGACAGCTACCAGCCAGTCGGGAATCAATTTGGAGTGGGCAAATCTAGTGTGGGGGCTGCTGTAATGCAAGTAGCCAAAGCAATCACTGAGCTGCTGCTCAGTACAGGTCATAGTGGATGGCTTTGCTGCAATGGGATTCCCTAACTGTAGTGGGGCAATAGATGGAACCCATATCCCTATCTTGGCACCGGAGCACCAGGGCAGCCAGTACATAAACCGCAAGGGGTACTTTTCAATGGTGCTGCAAGCACTGGTGGATCACAAGGGATGTTTCACCAACATCAACGTGGGATGGCCAGGAAGGGTTCATGACTCTCGCGTCTTCAGGAACACTACTCTGTTTAAATGGCTGCAGCAAGGGATTTACTTCCCAGACCAGAAAATAACCGTTGGGGATGTTGAAATGCCTATAGTTATCCTTGAGGACCCAGCCTACCCCAGCCAATGCCATGAAGCCATACATAGGCAGCCTGGACAGTAGTCAGGAGCTGTTCAACTACAGCCTGAGCAAGTGCAGAATGGTGGTAGAATGTGCATTTGGACATTTAAAGGGTCGCTGGTGCACGTTACTGACTCGCTCAGACCTCAGCCAAACCAATATTCCCATTGTTATTGCTGTTTGCTGTGTGCTCCACAATCTCTGTGAGAGTAAGGGGGAGGCCTTTATGGTGGGGTGGGAGGCTGAGGCAAATTGCCTGGCTGCTGATTACGCGCAGCCAGACACAAGAGCGATTAGAAGAGCACACCAGGAAGCACGGCACATCAGAGAAGCTTTGAAAACCAGTTTCTTGACGGGCCAGGCTATGGTGTGAAAGTTCTGTTTGTTTCTCCTTGATGAAAACCCACCCCTTTGATTGACTCGTTCTCTGTAAGCAACCCACCCTCCCCCTTCAATCCCAGCTTGCCTGCAAAGGAAATAAAGTCACTATCATTTAAAAATCATTTATTCTTTATTAATTGATTATAAAAAGAGGGAGAGAACTGACAAGGTAGCCCGGGTGGGGTTTGGGAGGAGGATAGGAGGAAAGGAAAAGGCCACTAAAAAAGTTCAATATAATGACAGCCTTTTGGTTGGGCTGTCCACTGGGGTGGAGTGGGAGGGTGCACGGAGCCTCCCCCCGCCCCGCGTTCTTACACGTCTGGGTGAGGAGGCTATAGAACATGGTGGGGGGGGGGAGGGCAGTTATACAAGGGCTGCAATAGCATTCTGTGATCCTGCTGCCATTCCTGAAGCTCCACCAGACACCTGAGCATATCCGTTTGCTCACACAGCAGCAGCAGCGTTGCATCCCGCCACCTCTCATCTCGAGTGTCTCTCCTCTCCTCACGTTGGTCCCTCCTGTCCTCACGTTCACTGGCATCTTTCCTGTACTTCAATACTGCATCCTTCCCACTCATTCTGATGAGCTCTTTCATTGTGGGTCGATTCCATGATTTTAGAGAACATTTAGTCTCGCATCCTTTTTTTCCGCCACCTTATCTGAGATAGCCTTTGGGACGGAGGAGGGAGGCTTGAAAAATTTGCAGCTGCGGGAGGGAGGGAAAAAAGGGAGAGAAGTATTTAAAAAGATATATTTTACAGAGCAATGCTTATACTCTTTCATGGTGAACAACACTATTCACATGTGATTTCAGTACAAGGTCACATTTTGCATCTTAATATTGAGTGCCTGCGGCTTTGGTGTCAGAGATTACAGACGCAGGTCCGGGCAACAGAATTCGGCTTGCATGTGGCCATGGTAAGTCATTATCTTTTGGCTTCTGCAGCCTTCAGAAAAGCAGCGCCCTCCTTTCCCACATACCATGCAAAGCCCATTGAGTGCTGTGGTTTTCCTGTTAACGTGCAGCAGCAGTAACCAAACTAACCCCCCCACCCCATTCTCTTGGTTGATCGCTTTACCCCTCCCTCCACTACGTGGCTGGTATCAGGGAAGATTCCTGCTAGCCAAACGCGAAAAGCTCAGTGCCAATTCCCCCCTCCCCCGCTTGGCTAGCTGCAGGGAAGGATTTATTTTCAGCCACAGGCAAACAGCCCAGTGGGAACAGCCACCTCTGTCCCCTTAATTAAAATCCCGTATTTCAACCAGGTTACCATGAATGATATCACTCTCCTGAGGATAACACAGCGAGATAAAGAACGGATGTTGCGTGAATGCCAGCAAACACCGGGACCATACGCTGCCAGGCTTTGTCATGCAATGATACCAGATTACTTGCTACTAGCATGATGTGGTCAAGTGTCCTACCCTGGAGGATGGAATAAGGCTGCACTGCCCACAAACCTTCTGGAAAGGCTTTTGGAGTACCTCCAGGAGAGCTTCATGGAGATGTCCCTGGAGGATTTCCGCTTCATCCCCAGACACGTTAACAGACTTTTCCAGTAGCTGTACTGGCTGTGAATGCATCCCAAGCCCTCAAGGCAAATTAATCATTAAAAAAAGCTTGCTTTTAAACCATGTTTTATATTTACAAAGGTAACTCACCAGAGGTCCCTTCATGGTCTGAGATAATCCCCTGGGAGGGTTGGGAGGGTACTTCAGTCAAGCTGAGAAAAAGACCCTGGCTGTTGGGGAGAACGGAGTTCTGTGTGCTCTCCGCAAGCTTGTCGTCGTTGTCTTCCTCATCTTCCCAGTCCGCAGAATCTTCAGGCATGGCTGAAATTATCCTCTCCTCGGATTCCATGGTCGGGGTAGGGTAGTGGTGGCGGCCCCCCCCTAGAATTGCATGCAGCTCAGCATAGAGGCGGCATGTCTGCGGCTCTGCCCCGGACCTTCCGTTTGCTTTTTTGGTTTTCTGGTAGGCTTGTCTGAGCTCCTTAACTTTCACGCAGCACTGTAGTGAGTCCCTATTGTGGCCTCTCTCCATCATGCCCTTGGAGATTTTTTTAAATGTTTTGGCATTTTGTTTTTTGGAACGTAGTTCTGCTAGCACGGAATCCTCTCCCCATATAGCGATCAGATCCAGTACCTCCCGTACAGTCCCTGCTGGTGCTCTTTTTCGATTCTCGGACTGCATGCTTACCTGTGCTGTTGAGCTCTGCGTGGTCACCTGTGCTCTCCACGCTGGGCAAACAGGAAATGAAATTCAAAAGTTTGCGGGGCTTTTCCTGTCTACCTGGCCAGTGCAACCGAGTTCAGATTGCTGTCCAGAGCGGTCACAATGGTGCACTGTGGGATAACTCCCGGAGGCCAATACCGTTGGATTGCAGCCACACTAACCCTAATTCAAAATGGCAATATCGATTTCGGCGCTACTCCCCTTGTCGAGCAGGAGTACAGAAATCGATTTTAAGAGCCCTTTATGTTGAAGTAAATGGCTTCGTTGTGTGGACGGGTACAGGGTTAATTTGATTTAACACTGCTAAATTCGAACTAAACTCATAGAGTAGACCAGGCCTAGGTGTCTAATTTCTTTTTTTGCATCCAGGCCACCGTAACTTGAGTAGGTCTTTGCAATGTGGCTGCTTACACCCAGGTGCTGATCACCCGGGCTACTGTGCTGCAAAGACATATTCTAATTCTCAGTGTCTCTGTTTTTGGGTGTTCAAAGTTGGAGGGCTTGATTTCAGAGGCAGTCAGAACCCAAAATTCCAGCCAAAGTCAATGGGAGCTGGGGATGCTCAGGCCCTTTGAAAATCAGGCCCAAGCTATTTCAAGTCAGATATGAAGAAGCAGACACCCAAGAACTGTGGCCATTTTTGAAAACGTTAGTTTGATTATCTATAGTCACGTTCTGATTGGCTACTTGAGCCTGTATGTTACACCTGTGCACCAACTCCCAGTAGTCCATGGATAGAATTTCATCACTGACCCCCACACAACGTTAAATTAAGTGTGTAGGAAAGTTAATGGAGTGGAGAAGTGAAACATCCTCTGAGGATTGTGGGAGGGAGGGAGAGATAGTAAAGAGACACAGTTAGGAGTGCATTGGGAGTTGGTGAAAAAAAGGGACAGTTGGTTCTGTCCTGCCTGTGGAACTCTACATTATGAGGGACTGTGTCCTCACACAGCTTGCCGGGAAGGTATGATAGCAGAGACCAGATAGGACATATTCTTACCTCTCTCCCCATTCAACTGCAACCCTCAGGATTACTTTCACAAGCAGTGCCATATGTGGGCAAAGTACTCCAGGCTTTTGAAGGGCCAACAGAGAGACGATCTCTTCTGCTCAGCCTGTTACTCCCATTAATACTGGAGATAGCAATTTTACTTGAGCAAGGAAGCTGGAATGTAAGACAAGTGTAAATCAAGAGATTTAGAGACCAATTCTCTTCTCTGTGTAAGTCAGAAGCGTTACCAGTGAGTGGAGAATCAGGCCCTACAATTTATTTGTGGTGGTAGGAAGAAAGCTTTGCCTGATGAAGTTATCTTTAACATCGAAATTCACTGCTGTTCCTCCTATTTTCTCTTTCAAGTGCCTAACACCTGGGAAATAATGCCTAGGAACTTCCTCTCTGCATCTCTGATCAAAGGCCACTTTTAAAGAGCATGTGTGTGTTTGATACTCCCTGCAGGTTTGTAAAGGTTAGGGTGCTAATGTTTTCTAAATTGTTTTAGTTTCTTACAAGCCCAGTAGCTACAGCTGTATTAAATGTTATGATTTTTATAACTAAAGCAACTGTAAAAGCTCTTATTCTTTACAATAAAAAAAAAAAAATCAATTCAGCATGTACTCCCTGTTTGTGAGGTTTCTTGGTAGAGTTGAGTTTAACCTGTCATTGCTGCATCTGCTCTTAGGTCTTCTGAAAGAGGATGTGCTAATGGACTTGGCATACAGCGAAAAGTAGTCATGTGTAAAATAGAGCAGTACTGTAGAACTCAGGTGGAAAGACCATCTGCAATACCAGTGTTTCTTGTCCTCTCTGGTGTAGGATGCATAAGTACAGCTGAAGTGAAGACTTGTTTTGAGGTACTGTACTTGAACCACACCCGCAATATCTGGGTGCATTTTTGTATGTGGATGAGAGATATTGGAAATACTATAGGCACTAAACATTGCATTCACCAGTGGCAGAACTATCTTTATTTTAGTTTAAGTAGCCCGTATGCAGCTTGACAGCACTTAAAGAAAGTGCCACTGTGGTTAAGGCAGTTGACTAGACCTCAGGAAATCTGAATTCAATTCCTAGCTCTATCATAGGCTTCCTGTGTGATTTCATCTGTAAAATGGAAATAAAAATACTTACAGATCTCACAGGGGACCCCAGGATAAATTCATTAAATGACTAACACAGGCAGATACTGCAGTGATGTGACTATACATGTATCTAAATACACATCATCCAGAAAGAAAATTAAGGAACAAGTAAACCTCATGCTTAATAAAGAGAAATGCAGTATTGAGAGTTACTTGGCTAACAGCCATACAGTTCCCCATTCATTGTAATGGAAGCTGCAAAGCTAAAAGTACCCTTTAAATTGTAAGGTAGTACATAATTGAAACTATATTCCTGAGTCCAGAACCAATTCGAACCCGTGTACATGACCACTAGACTAGGAAAAAGGTGCTTTTAGAAACTGAGTTAGCTAATATGAATGCTCTCTATAAATATATCAGAGGGATAAATACCAGGGAGGGATAGGAATTATTTAAGCTCAGTACCAGTGTGGACACAAGAACAAATGGATATAAACTGGCCATCAGGAAGTTTAGACTTGAAATTAGATGAAGGTTTCTAACCATCAGGAGTGAAGTTCTGGAACAGCTTTCCAAGGGGAGTAGTGGGGGCAAAAGACATATCTGGCTTCAAGACTAAGCTTGATAAGTTTATGGAGGGGATGGTATGATGGGATAGTCAAAGATCAATTAATTGCCAAAATTAGGCTATTAGCGGTAAATATGCCCAACGGCCTGTGATGGGATGTTAGATGGGGTGGGATCTGAGTTACTACAGAGAATTCTTTCCTGGGTGTCTGGCTGGTGAGTCTTACCCATATGCTCAGGGTTTAGCTGATCGCCATATTTGGGGTCAGGAAGGAATTTTCCTCCAAGGCAGATTGGCAGAGGCCCTAGGGTTTTTTCACCTTCCTCTGCAGCGTGGGGCATGGGTCACTTGCTGGAGGATTCTCTGCACCTTGGAATCTTTAAACCATGATTTGAGGACTTCAATAGCTTAGACATAGGTTAGGGGTTTATTACAGGAGTGGGTGGGTGAGATTCTGTGGCCTGCGTTGTGCAGGAGGTCAGACTAGATGATTATAATGGTCCCTTCTGACCTTGAAATCTATTACTCTAATATATCACCTCATATAGACTTCCAAATTGTGTTCATTGGCTGTGTTTATCCCAAATTCTCCATCAATGGAATATCTAGATTGGAAAACTGGTCGAGGTAAGGTTAAGGTTAGCAACAACATGTTACTTAACCTCCATCATGTGCTAGTCTTGACATGCCCAACCTTATCACACAATGAGCTAACACACTTGTAACTGCATCTATGCTATGTGTTAAGGCTGCTTTCAAACTTAAATTTTAAAAAGTCAATTTTTCTCGTCTATTCCTCATGTAGACAGGTCTTCAGGATTTGTCTAACTAGAGTTTGTGGTCCCATTTTAACTTGAGTTAATAACTGACTGCCAATTAATTTAAATTAGCTAATGCAATAGTAAATGCTAGTTTAAACACTCCACAAATGTTTGGTGTGTCCTCGAACAAACACTGATGGAGTGTCATGGCTAGCATTTCTCTTTAACTCAGGTATCTGAGAAAATCAACATCATGAAAACAAGAGCAAAGTTTGCAATGTAAAAGGAAGAAATACAAGACTATTTTTAAGAGAGGAAAAGGAAAAACTTTAGTTAAAATATTTTACAATAAAATAATTATGATTATAAATCTCTTTAGTTAAATATGTACACATTACATGGTATTTTAAAAAAGAATGGAACTGGTTAAAGTTTTCAAGCAAATCTAATGCACAAATCCACCATCTTGTCAGCTTTAGATTGTAATGTCAGTTTAACATTCATAAATGGCTGTGTCAGACTAATGGCACTGCTTTGTGCAAAACATAAACAAAATTAAGAAAAAATTCTGCAAAATCCTTCGGTTCCCATGGTAAATTGCTAAAAAAGGTAGTACATACAACACACATTGTGATTGTATACAGAGGTTAGAATGACCAGCACTAATATAACCCCCATATCTACAAAATAATTAACTCCTTGGGTAGCTTTAGTTCTTGTAAACTACAAATTCTTAGTCCTAGCAAATTGTGCTTTTAGGCAGCCACATGGCCAATAAGGTAGATGTTGTCATAAAGGTGCCCTACAAAATCTTCACTAATGTTCTGAGCAGCACGTCGTGTGTTTCGGATAAATTCTCTCTTTGACATTTTGTTCTTCACATGAGGGCTGGTAAGATCAATGGAAAGCAGAATCAAAGAGTAGCATAGTACATAAACTGCATCTAAAGAAAAGAGAACATTATGAAGTTATTGTTTACAGAACCATAAGTATGGATGCCACTTTACAGGCAACGAAAATGACCAATCCCTGCTCAAGGATCTTACAATCTTAAGGGCTTCCTTGAATAAATATGCACATGAGTAACTTTACTCACATGAGTAGCTCATTGAAAACAATTTATTCTTATTAAAAAGTTATAAAGGCCAGGAATTCACCCTATTTGCTTCAGTGGGATTATTCACAGGGTGTAAAGTTAAGCTTATGTGCAAGTCTTTACAGGCTCAGAACCTACAGAGATAAAGGGCAGACAAGGGAGAAGGAAAAAGATTCAACACAACAATTTTTTTAAAATCACTTTTTGTACATGGAAGTTGTTTGCCTATCAGGTATGTTTTAGGAAAATCAGTAAGTCAAAAGGTTGTTTTTTTTTTATTACTATTGTCTGTATTACTGTAGCTCCTGACAGGGAGGAGTTTGTATGCTTATTGTGTACAATATGCGCAGACCTGACCCTCTCCCAAGACTAATCTTTCTATCTTTAGAAAAATTTAATTAGACCCTGATTTAAACCCACTATGAAAAGTAACATTTTCCAAAGTAAATGTAGATAAATATAGACTAATTCACTGCATAGAAGTCCTCTCTTCTTACCAGGGCTAAGGCCAAGCTCTCTCATCAAATCAGGATTACAAGCACAGAATCTGTGTGAGAACTTTGTTATAAGAGTCTCAAGATACTCCCCACGCTCCTCAGGGGCATGAATGTGTTTGAAAAACTCTCTCAGTGCATTTGGCAAGAACTGATTTCTGAAGTTGTGCAGTGTCACAAGGTCATCCAAAACATCTCTCCTGGTTGAAAAAAAAAAAAAAAAAAGAGAAATTTCCTTTCTTCTGTTTAAACATTAAACAAGGTTTCAGAAATTAAAATGAAGATTTCTTCGAGTCTGAATTATAGGTATTTTCTGTCATGAGAAAATGAAGGAAAAATCCAACAATGATAAAACAAGAACAGGAAACACTTTCCTGAGACTGCTACGTAGTGTACAGTTCAGCCTAATACTTTAGAGAAATTATAATAAAGCAATATTCTAAATTTGCACAAACAGAGTACAGAGGAAATTGAGGCTGCAACAGTACCTGACAAAGCTAAGGAAACCGCAGTAAAAGGAATAAATATACAATATGACTTTCAGGGCCTATGTACATTAACAAGCAGTTAAGGCAGCATTCTGTTAAAACCAGGCTCAACTAAGGTGATATTCACTCATGGTGCATAGGGCCGGCATACAGACCCTCCACAACACTTAGTTTCCATGGGAGTGCATGCTCCATCTATCCCCTGAATATCAAAAGGGCTCGGCATGCAAGGGAAATCTGGAAGCCAGCCAGGGGAGAGGCAAGAGATCCACAATGTACTGATCCAGTGGCTGAAACATCCCAAGTAGGGGCTGTGGAGCATCAGTATCAAGAATTCCAGCCTATGGTCTACTCTTTTGCACATCTACAATTCCCACATCCCAGTCCAAACATAATGTCTTGCTTAAAGCCTGGTTACGCATTCTTTGGGGAGGAAAGGTGAATTGCATTCTTAAGAAACAGGAAAAAATATACACAGCAAAATATTAATAACATTCCAGTGCTAGACAGCACAAAGATCGCCTATGTAAGGTGACATTCCAGTTACAAATATAACCTAAGCTTGGAACTGAAAATGTGGAAATAAGTACACTATCTGACCTTTACTAGATAAACACAGTATGCTTATATACAGTGGTGCATACACACACATGCTAGAACTGAGTAAATGTTCTGCTTTAGGAATAATATATTTTAGCTGAATCTCCGTGTTTGCTCTTTACTTCAAATTTTTCTAATTAAGATTATTTTTCATTAGATTAGTACACATAAGAAGAGTGATTACAGAAAGGTATTACAGACTGAAAATGAATATAGCATTTTCCCCTCATTACAGATTCAAATTACCTTTCATCAAGATAGATCCTCAGTTTCTTCCAATTTAGTGTTCTTGTACAAAATATAAACTTAGCTATTTCCTTTGGTGAATCATCCAGTATACCCTTGGACATAAAGTAGTTAACTCCCTGAGACAAAAAAAAAAAAAAAGACATTTGTATATAAATAAGATTGGTCTTAACAAATCTTTTATGGGAAAATATTGTAATGAGTAATATTGGAACATAAGACTGCTAATGTTTTAGCATAATACCTCCTTCATCCTCTAAATGGCATTTCAACATGCACAATACAATCTAAAATTAATATAAATCAAATGCAAATAAGATTAATGTAACATTATGGTTGAAATTTTACATGTACTAACAGTAGGAAATTCAAAATTACATATCCCACAGCAAGCATAATTTGGCTCTGTTGAATTTTCTCTTACTATTTTTCTGTCATCATAAGTATATACACGGTGATTAAATTATGTTTGTTGTAGGGACCATAATTTATAATTTCCTAACTATGGTGCACATAAAAATCTTGGCCATAATGTGCTTTTTGCCTTTAATTTCTTTTTATTTAAAACATTGATTTCAATGTTCTTCCATGTGTATGGGTTCACATTCAAATAAATGCACTATATACATGTAATTAAATGTATAATAACTCAAATAAATGCAAGTGTGTTTATTCAAAGTGCAGATCCAGATACACACACATATACGTACAGTATATATGTATAAAAAAATCCAACAGCACTCTGCCTCTCCCTAATTTAAAAAAAAAATAGTTTAGAAAGTGACAGAATGAACATATACCTCTATTCACTTATTTATTACTTCTACATTACAACCATTTTTTCACACTTTGCCAAGCACACACTTCTCACTGAGAAATATGTACATGCCAAATTTGAACATGTAAATACAATATTTAAAATCTTTTTGGATGCTTTTCTTGAATTTAGATATCTCAAAGCATGAAAACTACTTTTGTCATGGTCTTATAATTCAAAAGCAGCTTACTGGATTTTAACCAAAAATTTTGGGGAGGGGTGGGGAAAAGGAGAACAGCCATGACAAATTTAAACTCAGAGCGTAACTTTTTTGGGAAGGGGCTTAAACTCAAATTGCGTCTTCAGCAGTAAATATGGCATCACTACTGTGATAGTATAATGCTGAAATATGTAAAAGTATGCAATCTAATACATTCTCTTAATTTGCTTTAGACATCAGTGTATCAGTGCAACTCCCTAAATCACCAAATAAGATAACCCTTACAATTTTTTTTCATTATAAATCTTCCGATTCCAGGTACTTTACAATATATTGCAAATTTCCCCTTTTGGTTTAAATAATATCTATAAAGACACAGTGGGAGCAACCTAGCACTTTGTTTATAAGCAACCTTCCCAATGATGACAATTGAAGTTCTGCATAAATAAGGAGTGCAGGGCAGCTTTTAATCTGGAACGTTATTTTATAAAAAGTGAGACAGTTAAGTAAGACAGAAAAGCTGAACCATGTCAAGCAAACTAGAAATGAAACTAGAAAATAAACCTTGAGATGATGACCAGGGACTTCACTTCAGAGACCTAAAACACAGGGAAAGACTAGCACACACATATACAACACACATAATATGCTATTTAGCCTTTTTTTTTTAATTTTTTTTTACACTGGTTCATAATTTGTTTTTATATTTGTGGAAAATGTTACTTGAAGTAACATAGTTCTTTGGTTATAATCAAAACAATGTTTTAAATATATGCAACAAATTAAATATATGCAAACAATTTTCTGTTAGGAACAAGAAATCTAGGCAACTTTAGGGCCTGATTCAGGTAAGCATCTGTATTCAGGGCAGCACTTATGCATGTGTTTAAATTAAAGCATGAACTTACGTATGTGCTTAATACCCATTGACCTAATTGGGATTTATCTGGGCTTTTTCGAATAGGAATGGCCTTAAACCCATGCTTAAGTGCTTTTCTGAATCAAGGCTTAAATGGGAAACTAAAATGGATCATCAAAATGATTAAACAATTGCTCACTGATGCCTCAGGATTTTGACAATTGCTTAAATATGACAAAAAGCAAAACAGCAACACTACAATATGTCATTACATCTTCTGTTTAACTCTGCCTCCTTAATCTTGCATCCTGATTCAACAAAACAATAAAGTACGTGCTTAACTATAAGCATGTGCTTAAAGTGTTCAGGTGAACTGGGGCCTTGAGGAATATCCTATTTTTAAACAAGCTGTGTCCTCACAGCACTTACTCCTCTTACTACAGTGTTACTAAAAGAGGGAGACATTGGACAATCTGAACAGAAATGGATTTACCATCTACTTTCACAATGAAAAAAAGTCACCTGTTCTATAGAGACAATCTGAACTTGTTCTCCCAGAGCTGGGAGATGCTGCAAAACATTTCTGTGCTATATAAGGCTCTTTATGACCAACAGTGTGTTGTTGGTACTCATTGTACAAGCTACCAGCTCCTCATTTGACATCCTCAACCCACCCTAGCTCTGCTTCCTTCTTTTATTGTATCTTCTTCTGTCAATGTCATCTCCTCACTCATTTCCTTTTCCTCTTTTTCCACTCACATAAGGTGTGATTGTATATTCATTTCAACACAATAACAGTGCCACTTTTGAGTTGCTGTTATTTCTCCCCAAATAACAAATATTTTGAACCAAATTGAAATGGTTTCTTTTTTAAGATTTTCCCTATTTTTTGTTTGCTCACATTGAGTGAAGGTTATTTGTAAGGACACTGGACAATGTGCTCGCTAAATGTGTAAACTGTTGTATGTTTATGGCATCTGTCACCTTCCTCCCCCACAAAATAAATCACCTTTATTACGCATGTTCAGCTATGAATGTACAGTATTTGAAGGGCATAATTCTACAAGAAAGCTAAAACTAAATGTCAGATAATCTGCTTTAAAGTCCCATTGCGGGGTGTGTGTGTGTGTGTGTGTGTGTGTGTGTGTGTGTGTGTGTGTGTGTGTGTGTGTGTGTGTGTGAAGGACAATATATGCTGGCAATCATGGTCCAGTGGAATGGTCCTTAGAAGACTTTTCCAGCAGCCATGATTTACAGCAGTTTGATGGCTGCTCTAAATTGTGTCTGTGGCTAGCTTTGTCCTTTGGCTATCCTCAGGATTGGGGGCTTAGAAAAGGTGATTTAGAACTACCCATGTCTTCCTTCCCCATTGTGCTGTTTATGAGCTCAGCAAAGCCCAGGATGCAATCTTAAATTTAAGACGGGCTATTTAAAGTATATGCAACTAACAGTCATCATTGTGGGCTATGCTTGACTAGGGAGGCAAGTAACTATCACAACAGGTTCTAGTTTATGGTCACTAGTTGTTCATGCCACCCCTTTCTCATGTTACCAATTAATTCCGATGCATTACACCAGTTCTCAGAGGGCTGAGGTGCTCTTTGAAGCATATCTGGATGATTATCGGACTGCATTGCCAAGGATGTGTCTTGAGAAAAGGAAGATCAGATTGGAGGGATTTATCAGAGATGCCACTCAGAGTTGTAGAGAATTTGATTACTGGAAAGGGACCAGTGTGGACAGCTTTTATTTTTATCATTTGTTTACAGCTCTGTACTTTCCTGTAGATATATTATGGTAGGTATCTTGTAGCAGCTATTGTAGATAATTAAGGTTGCAAGTGGTTTACATTATAACAGCTCTTTTTTTATATGCCCATAACTTTCTGCAACTATTCACCTTTTAGGCTGAAATTTTCTATGCTTATGCCTGATGATGATTTGGTTTTTTTTTTTTTTTATAGAAAGTTTGAACAAAATTAACTGACAGTTCTGAGTTATGGGACAGTAAAACACATTTTTGCCAATGGCTTTAATCACCCTTGCACCCCTCCCCATCCACCCTCCAAAACACACCCTAACTATACTTTTCTTATCAGGGTTAATGCAAAAATTGGGTAAAGTTTAACATTTGGCATACATAGTTCTGAGTTTTGTGTATTTGCTTAGCTTTGGATAAATACGTTTAAAATACAAAAAGATGATTGAAATAAATAATCACTACTGAGCAGGACAGTGAGCATCTGCTAAGATTTTTAGCACATTTTCATTAACTACTCCCATATGTGACAGCACTGGACATTCTCTCTGCTGGAACTCATTAGAGAGTTCACGTAGGAGCAGGGGCTGCTGTTCTCAGTCTGCTGCTAACACTATTAGTATGGGATAGATTGTAAATGCATCATTGATACACATAGCAAAAACTACAAAGTATGTTCTCTCCACAAGTTTTACTGTACTCTGCAATATTCTGCAGATTGTAATCTCTTACTTTACAAAAAGTCAGAGAATACCAGACTGGGAGTCAGGACAGCTGGGATCTAGTCCCAGTTCTGCCATTGGCTCACTATGGGAAGCTAGGCAAATTGCCTCCTCTCTGTGTGCTTCATCTGCCAAAAGGGGATAATGATCATAGAATAACAGGGTTGGAAGGGACCTCAGGAGGTCATCTAGTCCAACCCCCTGCTCAAAGCAGGACCAACCCCCAACTGATGTTTTATCTGCCTTTGTAAAGCACTTTGGGATCTACGGCTGAATACTACATACATATTAAGTATTATTCTACTGCACTATAGCAAAGATACAGCCAGTATAAAATAAACAGTTGCAGTGTGACTGCTGTGTTAGGTTTCTGCAAGAAGGAGTTATCTTCAGCTAAACGATAGGCCTGATTCTACTAAGCTCAGCATGCCTCCTTCACAGTGCCAAGCATTCTCAACTCCCACTGAGGTCAAATGGGGACACTCATGCCACCCTCATACAATTCACTTCAGTATGCTGTATATTTGAAAGCCTAACTGGGAAAATGGAAATAGTAAATCCAGGTATTTTCCCTTTTTTGCTTTATTTATTTATTTAAGAAAAAGATTTCAAATGCAACACCATCTTAAAACTTTAAGGTGCAGTTAATTTTTTTTAAAAGTTAGAAAATAGAGCGGTTCAAGTTTCAACAGTAAAGTAAGCTCAACTGCTTAGATTGTAAGCTCTTTAGGGCCTTGTATACAGTGCCTAGCACAGTGGGGTTTCTCCCTGACTGGAATTTCCAAGCACTAGTCTATTCTCCTGGTTAAATGTTAAGCTTAATACATTATTGTTTATGTACTAAAACATATTCCATTAAACATATAAAAAGGCATAATGTGTCCACATTACTATGGATTATTTACATGGGTATATTAAGGCTGAGAAACCAATCACTCAGGAGTCAAGAAATGCAGAGATAATGTTGAACATTCAATTTGAACTCTGCCTCCTTGTGCATATGCTTTAAAACACAGTCATTCAACATGGGAGGCCGAAAAGGTAAGGTACTAAAGTGGGACTCATAAGACCTGGGTTCTATTCCTGGCTGTCACTGGCTTGCTGAGTGACCTTGGGCCAGTCACATCCCCTCTTTGTGACTAAGTTTGCCTATATGTAAAATGGGAATAATATTGACCTATTTATAAAATGCTTTGAGATCTACAGATAAAAAGTGATTAATACATATGTATGTTATGGATTATTTTTAGCCTAAAAAATTAAAAGTTACACAGCTTCCAGAACTTGCAATTTCTTAGATTCAGAGCTTTTTGGCTTGACATCTCTTGAATGCAGACTTTCTAATGTGGTTCAGCACTCTAGACCACTCTGCTTTTCAGTGTGACATATGACATTATCCTGCAGTATCCTTGTAGCAGGGCAGTCAACCCACTCCAGTCAGAAAGGGATTAAAAGCAGCCAAGGGAGGCTGGTTGGGTAGTCAGCCACAGGTGTGGTTGCACCCAATTAGGGCACAGCTGGCCCTGATAAAAGGGCAGGCTGAGAAAGGAGACTCTTGCCCCAGCTGGGAGCAGAGAGGACCAGACTGCCTGGGAGAGCAAGCAGGGTACCGGAGACAGAGCAGGGCTGGGGAAGGGCAGGCAGAGCTGAGGCGCTCTGGCCTGGTGAGTTCTCAGGCTGAAGCCTTGCTAAAGGCCAGGGGAGGTACTAGGGCTGCAGGGAGGCAGCTGGGGTTACAAAGGCAGCAGGTCCAACCCTTGCCAGTGATGAGTGCTCCTGAGAGAAGGGTCTAGATGATGACTGGCATAGCCACTGAGGCAAGGTGGGTATAGGGGGTTGAGGTTCCCCTGGAAGGGGAGACCCAGAGTGTGGGGGCACTGCCGTAGGGCAGCACCCCAAGGTAAGGGGCACCGAGGGCCAGGACTGACATGGGGCCAGAGGTGGTGGAGACAACAGGGCAGGTAAACGAGGGCGAGAAACTGGCCAGAGGAGGGTGCTCCTGAGCTGGATGAGCTAATGCCTAGACTGATCAGTAGGAGGCGCCGTGCTAGTGAGCTGGTGCTCTGCTACATATGGAGGAGAATGTGGGCATTTTTGGCCCACCCCAATAAAAGGGGAACTGTGAGGACTAGGCAAGGTGTGCCAATATAGGGGAAGGGGATGATGGATCCCGCCTAGGTAGAGGGGTTTTTTTTGCAGAGGGCTCTTATGCCATCCCTGGCTGGACTCCAGCATCAATGCCCCAGTGAAAGGGGACTGGTGAGCAGTGAGGAAGACTAGAGACTCTGCTACAGGTGAGCCAGGCGGGACAATGGGAGATGTATTGGGCCCTGCAGGAACAGAGGGGGCAGCTGCTTGATGAACAGCGGGCCCTTGTAAGACTACTGAGGAAGGAATCCAGGAGAGACCACAGAGTGATGAGAAAAGCCCTGCCCCAGGAGGCCAGTGGCGGAGTACAGGGCTTGTTATGCCTGCAGGAGACGTGGACATTTATGGAGGGATTGTTCCTACTGGGATGGGGGCAAAGTACTTCACCCAGAGCAGGGGAAGGGACAAGGCCCTGGGAAGGCCCGCTGGGTGAGGAAACCCAGGGGACGATGGACATGTTGGGCCTGTGGGCAAAGTGGACACCTGCAGTGGGAGTGCCCATGCCAAGGTGGAGGGTCCAGTTGAGCTCCAGCAAGAAGGGGGGACCCAAGACAGAGTATGAGAGGCCCAAGGCAGCAGATGGGCAGGGAGTCTACTTTGGTTGCTGCAGGTAGGGCCATATTAAGAGGCACTGCCCCCTAGGGAAGGGTGGCCAAAGAAGGACGTGCCTGGGGACCCAGAAGGGGCAAAGATGAGCATGATCAACACTGCAATGAGGGCGGTAGACCTGCCAGAGAGCCACCAGCATGAGGTGGCAGAAAAGGGGACTGAGACACAGGCTGAGAGGGAGCAGGCTATGACAGGAACCCAGGCCCGCCAGACAGCAGAGTCAGAGCTGGAGAAGGCCAACAAGGAGAAGGAAGACCTGGGCCTGCGGTTGAAGGCAAGTGAAGTGAAGAGAAGTGAATGTGACTGACAGGACATCTCTGGGTCACAGAGGCTAGAGGACCCCCCCTACCGCCAGGGCATGGGACTTTGAGAGAGAGAGAGAGAGAGAGAGTGTGTGTGTGTGTAGCAGGGCAGTCATCCCACTCAGTTAGGTGTTGTTGCACCCAATTAGGGCACAGCTGGCCCTGTTAAAAGGGCAGGTGGAGAAAGGAGACTCCTGCTCCAGCTGGGGAGCAGAGAGAACCAGGCTGCCTGGGAAAGTAAGCAGGGTACCTGAGACAGAGCAAGTGTACAGGACCTTTGGTCCAACGGGGAGCCTAACTCTCAGGGATGGGTTGGAAGATCTTTGGCCCACTGAGACCCCCATAAGACATGGATGCTGTTCTTGAGCTGAAGCTGTGAAGAATTTACGACCACAGAAAATACCTGTGTGGGGTTTGAAGGACTAATCACCATCCACAGCTTTTGTTGGAGTTAGGGGGTCATCTCTGGTCAGCTTATTAGCATGCATGTAGGGGATTTTTATTGTTAATTTTTTTCTGTAATGCTTTCCCCTTAAGAATAAATGTGCTTGCTTAGAAAGAACTAAGTGTGGTAATTAACTGTGGCAATTACACTGTGTGCTGTCTCTGATTAGAGAAGTGATTCAGGCCTGCTTAGGAAATCTGTCTTTTGCTGCACAGTACAGTATGGAGACTGTGCAGCCTGGAAATGCCCTGGTCAGGAGGGACAGAGAGTCATGTCTCCACTTAAGAGAAGTGACATCTGAGGAGCCTAGAGCGGGTGCCCTTGTGGGACCATAGAGGGGTAATACAGGTGCAGTTGCCTTGAAATGTGACATTCAGGTCAATTAAAAAAAATAAACTATGCACATGATATTCCATTTTCAATTCTCATAACTTCTAGACAGCTGAACATTTCCCTCTAGCCTAGCTTATTCCTTAAAGATGTATAAAACAAGCCAATCTGATGTTTTTACCATGAGCTGTTGAATTAACTTTGCACAAGAATTTGGACAGACACATATGGGAAAGGGAGTATTTTCTGCACATAAGCTTAATTATAAAACAAACAAAACAAACTAATCAATCTTGCTCAAAACTTCTGAAAAAAAATCACTTCTAAACTGGAAAGCATAGAAAATCCCCCTCATCAGCCAAGTCATGAATTAGTCTGACAAAATTAGGAGCAATTGGGGAAAAAAAGAGAGGAGGATGAGAAAATAAGCTGAATGTCAAACTTAATTATAGATACACTATATTCACTACAATTTAGAACATTATTATATTGTATGGGTGAAATCCTAGGCCCACTAAAGTCAATAAGTTTTACCATTGACTTCAGTGGGGCCAAAATTTCACCCTTTATCCACAAAGGAAAACATTAATAAAAACATTAATTCAGTTAAGACTATTAACATTAGGAGTAAAACAGAAACTGGACATCTTTTCTGAGGCAAATGTTCTCCCTCCCACCTCTACTTATAGTTTAAGTGCATAACCGTGCCTCATAATAATCTTTGAAGCATACTTTATGATTATGACTCTATATTTCAGAGAGAAAATTAAATCTACCCATGACACCTCCAAACTTTGAATAATAAATCTGCATAATATGGAATGAGTATTGTGTGGGAAAGTTTCACACACACTGTACATTATTTAGAATAATATATGGCAGAAATTAAGTTGGCCGATTATCAAAAATAATTCTCAAACTCTCAAATTCTTGATACACTTGGAAGTAAAAAACAAAATAGATTTTAGCTATGAGGATGCTGCCAATGAAATAAAAAACAAGTCTTGCACATGCATAAGGAGGTTGTCATGTTATGTGTAAACAGGTGGTCAGGTACATCCTTCAGCAGAATGTGGTCACCTGCCATGAATTATGCAAGCTCATGCACACAGTCAATACAGTATATACAGCAGATTTCACAATGTCATGCACACAACAATGGTGAACCAGATAATCCTACCACAAAAAGTGTGCAGGCGCTCTCCCCCACCCCGTGAGCCACTGCTAGCTCTGGAGCTGTTGCTGTGGAGCTTGGTTACCCATTTTCATGACATGGGCGGTGTCCTTTGGAGAATCTTGCTCCTGTGGCCGTAAGTATCCTTATTTTTATAATATTTTAATCAGGTCTGTTACTAAATGTAAAGCAGAGTTGGGCAGGAAGTTTTTAGACATAGGATTTGTAATAATGGAATGTCATTTCATATCATATCAGTCACAGTGTCCTTATAGTAATAATTCTGCCAATATCACAGTTGTAAAGAAAATAAACAAGTGAATGTTCTTGGAACTTTCAGGCCCAGAACACTTCCTGCCAGGCTGTGGTGCTCCACAGGGAGAGAATATCAGAAGCGGCTAGGAGATACAATGAAATTCCAGGCTCTCAAGGGACCTGAAGCTGACTATATTTCAACTGACAAATGGACCACTGTGAATTCTGAAGTAGCAAATGTATTATACTACATTTAATATATAAATTAGCCTATTTTATAGAATATTTACAAATTGTTAATTTTCATGTAATATAAAAATTACTTATTTGTATATAGTACATTTTTTTTCTGAAGAATCCCAAAGTGCTTTACACTATACAAAAATTACTTCACCGCTAAATTGGAGTGTAACTGCACATTGCAGTTTAGGACAGGATGTGAAGAATAATATTATATCCAATTAAAACTGCAAGGGGAACTGTAAGTAGGCAGAGCTGTTACCAGATTTCGGACTAGGCCTGGCCTTGGCCTAGGGTTAGCACTTGTACTCTTGTAAACAAATCTTAAATATCTCAGTGTAGAGTCTCATTTGTAAAATTTCATCTCTAGTAGTATCTCCACTAAGATTATTCTGGAAATAAATATATATGAATCACTCTTAACCTGAGCTGCACAACACTGATAACTTCAGTTTGAGTCTAGAGTATTCTGCCCTCTTCTTGTACTGTATCAAAAGAATTGACTATTATATTTTGTGATCTATAAAAAGGGCATGGCTTTCAGCAGTCAAATTAAAAAAAAAATGTGAGCCAGGGCAAATGAGACTCAAAGAATTTAAACCAAATCACTTTGTTGTATTGGCTTATATGACTGCTTTATCATTTTGTCCAGCAATTGTACATACACATTATCTGTGTGATACTGACATAGCAAATCATTTGTTTCTAAACACCAAACTGAAAATAAAAATTTACTACTCTGGATTTATCCAATTACCACTTGTGTGTCTTTATTATACAAATATACTTAGAAAGTGAAAACTCAGTTTTGTTCAGTGTGATTTACCATCTTTTTGCAGGAAATGTGATGCATAAGGAATCTAATTTTATACACAAGGGAATATTTTCAAAATGCTGGTGGGGTTTTTACCACATGTATCCTAGGTTAAACCTGGTTCAACTCTCAATTTTCTCCTTACACAAGCAAAGATGTAGCTAGATTGGGAAAAAGCAGAAGATAGTTTGGTTTTGATTAGTTATATGAATTAATAGGTAACAATTTTTTTTAATTCTGAGAGATTTTTATTTAAAATGTACATATTTAATGTAACAGAATGAGTTAAGTTTATTAAAAAGGAAACATTCAGAAAAATCAAAATCACTGCTATTTACGAAAGTTCAGTCTTTAACAGTTTTGTACCATTAGTGTAATTTTATAGTATATGTTATAGGCAGGGTAAGTTAACAGCTATTATTTCAACATTTGCACCTTGAAATTGCAGGTTTGTGTATTGTTTTTGAAGACTGCTTATGAACAGTGTTGCTCACCATACTAGATGCAATTGGTGTTCCGCTCTATGGCAGGTTTCATCTGCATTTAGGGCTTGAGCCTGCTCCACTGAAGTTAATTGGAGTTTCGGTATTGACTTCAATGAAAGCAGGATAAAGTCCATATTACCTAATAAGATTTTTTTTTTAAATATTTATTTTTGTGGGCATATCACAACCATTTTTGAAACTGCCCATTGTTTTATCTACCAGGATCCCACCTCCATGTCAGGATGTGGTTATGAATTTCTGACATCTGTTAGACTGCTGAGCAGAGTACTTATGAGTCAAGCAAGTAAATGATATGCCTGGGAACTGTAAGCATTAAAAATCAGTATAAGGCCATAACTTAGTATTCAGCATTCACATAGTACAACACAGTATCCATTAAAAATCAACTTCTAATGTTGCTACAAGTTCAATGTTCTCATGTACAGTTTTTTTAACTGTATTAAAATTACTGCAACTGTTACTGATGTTAGCAATACTCCACTTACCTCATCAGGGTTGGCATTAAAGGTGAGACTGCCCTCATCCAGCTGCATATACAATCTTCTAAAAGAAAATCCTAGAGGTGGATTCTTATTGTATATAGAGCAGTGTCCCCAAGTGGATTTGCACAACCTACCAAAATAGGAATAAATCTAGTATGAAAATACTTGGCATATTGAACAACGGGGATAAAAAATATTGAATAGCTGCTCATTAATTGACAATCAGTCATCCTATGCACTAAATGAGGCATGGTCCTGTGAAAAGTTATATGGGATCATATAATTAATGACAGTATCATAATCCAAATGCACAAGGGAGCTGAACAAAGATTGCACAGATGATGTTAATTCTGGCATTTCTTAACTTTTGAGTGCTTGACTTTACAACCTAAATAACATTCTTAACAATGTTTTGCATGTAATTGTATAATATACCTCAAGGGAAAATGAGAAGAGGATTCAACTATATAGTGTACACTGCAGAGCTGATTTCTTTTCTCCTTCCTTTAGTCTTTATGCTATAAAATGTATACACTTTTATTTTAAGGGAATATCTGTGCTTAGTCTAAGATTTCTATGGAACCAGGACAAGACAACAGTAATTACTAGTCAGTAATGGACTTCATATTAGGTCATGTGAGGGGGCTTGCAAGTTTTGGTATTTATATATTTACACAGCATCATTGGGTGCTAGGAGTGCATCACTGCACCTTTTCACTGTAAAGTGTGAAATTGCCAGATGTTTAATTCTTGTGTCCAGGCGTGGTGGTGGTTGTTGGTCCCTTACTTCTTCCTGGCCAGAGGAAGATAAGATGGCAAACTGTTTTTAACAGCTAAAACAAGTTTTAAAAACACACACAATACAAAACAAACGAAACCCAGAATGGAAAGGAAAGGTAGAAGGAGCTCATTGGCTGAAGCAAAGTATAATGGACCATGGCACTATAAACCTGATCCCCAGCCTCTAGAAGCTCAGTCCAGGTCAGGACTCAGTACCGGCCAGAGCCTGCTTGCAGTTTCAACTAGATGTTCATTTAATTTGAAACTGGGTCTTATGAAAGGATGACTCTTATCTGAACTTTGTAAATCAATTTTCATAGCGTTTTAAATTTAAGTTCTCTATTTTTGATGGAGACAATGGATTCCTGACTTTTCTTCTCCTTACTGACTAAATAAGTCTACAATCCACATCACCTTTACTACCACTGCAGTATGACACTTCTGCTTTACTGCATTAATCCTTTCTCTTTGTTGATGCTTTCCCATTTAGATTCTATATGCTGGACTTAGACCCACTGTAACATTCTGCACAACAAAGGTTAACATTTCTGCTGTCAGGCACATAGTGGGCCATGAAAAGCACTCGTGGAGACACCAGTGTGCTAGAGGGCTTGTCTTCATTTCAGTGCTAATGTGAGCATAGATAACTCAAGCTAGCTCCTTTCTAGCTTGAGTGAAAATGACAACACTGCAAACAACACTTGAGCAGCACAGACTAGCTGAGTTACCTCTACATTATCAACTCCAGCATCACAGCCACTTGAGCTTCAACCACATCTGTTGATGGGCCAGCTAGCTCGAATTTAAAGTACCACTGAACCTGAACAATAATATTTTATGTGTGCAGGGGGGGAGCTGGGTTATGGGCAAACCTTGATTTACACTGCAGTGAAGACAAGCCATTAGTCTTCTTTCTAGAAGTGATACCATAAACAATAGCATGTTTATAATTTTCACACAGATCTGGATTTGCACTGGGTTCAAATTTTCCCTCTGTCAAGTCTGAATTGACCTGGGTAATATTTGTTTGCAAAAAGACAAATAGGAAATCCTTAAAATGTATAAAACAGTTCATTAGCATGAGTTAAACAGTAACTTTTCACATTTGAAACATTGTTCAAAAGGGTAAACAGTGTGACAACCCACAATCAATCTAGTAATCCTCTTTATTCCATGCAGGTGACCTCACATTAACTTACCCTTGCCAGAGAAGCTCATCATTAGCAAGATCCTGCCAGACACAAGAAGCCAGGCAGAGGTCAGTTGCATTCAGATATGACAAAATGGTAAAACTAAGCTCAGGGGGCAGCATTTCCAAGTTAATGAATCCTTCTTGTTCTTTAGATTTTCTTGCTTTCAACAGATGGTAGATGTCAATTCCTCCTTGGGCTTGTTTACGATGGTTTGTGTTTGAAATGCTGTTAGTCGCTAATCTTCTACCATGCTCTCTGGTGAGATAGCCTTGCCCACTGTATCCTTGGTGTTGCAGCTGCTGGTTCCTAGCCACTCTCCACAGCCCCTGACCCATCTGCGAGCCTGTGGGTCATAAAATCCAAATGAAAGGTTATTTAGAAAAAAACATCAGTGGGCATTTTTATAGCTGCTAAGGAAATTAGCTTATAAATTTAGAGTTGCATTGGCAATTTATGAAAAGTTTTGGGAAATATCTAGTAGGTACTGAAAAGCTGAATAAAAACAAAGGTAGAACTGACTTTCAAATAGTAAGAGAAGAGTAATCTTGTAAATTACTGTAAATTATTGTAAATGCCATATGTTTATCCTCTGTCCGCAGTAAAATGAACAGCTATAGAGAACAAAAAAAAAAATCAATGAAAATTTAAAAAATAAAATTTGCCAAACATTATTGATGCTCTGGACAGAATTACAAAATTCAGGGCCTGATTCTGTAAATAATACAGAGCACAATGTAAGTTGCTCCATTCAAGTCAACGGGACTTGCAAGAGGGATCACAATGTTTGGGACTAGTGTTTTCAGAATTATTTGTAAAATTAACTCAAATGGCCTGTCTGGAAACAATATAATGCAGACTGAGACTATAATCAAGAGGTAATGATGAATGGCATGTAGGGTAGTGTGTAATAAAGGCAGGAATTGGTATTAAGATAAAACCTAACAACTTTGGAATTGATTCTAACTTAGGAAGATTAGCAATTATTGGTGAAGACAAAGAAATAATACGAAGATCTACTGCTATTTATTTATTTAGACACGTGTCTTAGGCTTGGTCTACACTACCCCCCCCAATTCGAACTAAGGTACGCAACTTCAGCTACGTGAATAACGTAGCTGAAGTCGAAGTACCTTAGTTCGAACTTACCTTGGTCCACACGCGGCAGGCAGGCTCCCCCGTCGACTCCGCGGTACTCCTCTCGCCGAGCTGGAGTACCGCAGTCGACGGCAAGCACTTCCGGGTTCGACTTATCGCGTCCAGACTAGACGCGATAAGTCGAACCCAGAACTTCGATTTCCAGCCGTCGAACTAGCTGGTAAGTGTAGCCAAGGCCTTAGTCTTCAAAATGCTTCAAAAACAGAAGGTGGATTTATGTTAGCTCTCATGGTTATAAACACAAAAACTTAATTTTATGTGTGTTGTAAACAAAATCCGATTACAACCGAGTCCAAGAACTACGTTTTTTATAGAAATGCCAAATACTATCAGATTTGTGATTAAAATCAAGTGCTGACAACTCTGCAACATATTTGTAATGTGATATGGCTATAAAAAGACCAATCTTGAGCTGCATTTAAAGAAGCATTGCTACACAAATTAGGGAGGTAATAGTTCTTCTCAGTGTAGCTCAGGTGTGACTGCACCTGGATTCGTGTGTTTGATTCTGGGCATTCTACTTAAAATATATTGAATGGGAGTGAGTTCACAGAAAAACAATTATCAGATGGCTAGGCTGGAGAGTCTGAAGAAACCTAGAAGAGTTAATCAATGTGAAAAAAACCTTGAAGAACTAAGGAATAATTAAGATGAGAAACATGGTAAAGGTCTACAAATATCTGAAGGATGTATTCCCTATGGATAGTGAAATTATTTGATGATTATGAAAGGGGGTATAGCTAGAAGTAATGGGATGAAGCTAAGAAAAATGTAGGCTGAATTTTTAGAAACATCCTGACCGTAAGATCTGTTATGATGTGGAACAGTTTTTCCAAGAAAGTGATAGAAGACCCTTTGCTTAGAAAACTTAAAAATCAGAGTAGGCTGAACACTAGAAAATGTCATTTTCTGTTTTCCTTCACTCTCCCAGCTAACACAAGTTATTTTCTTTTCTTTTTTTAAAGATTGCAATATATTCTTCCAAGGCAAGTTTTAAATATCATGAGATTTAGAAAGGGTGGCTTGAGGACTCCATTTTTTTAGTGTGGAATTTATGTTCCAGTACTAAAGAGAATCTTAATTACAACACAAGACGTTGGTCAAAAGGCATCCAGGCCTTTCTTTTTATCACAACCAAAGTTGTACTAGGCTGTGCCCTCTTTTTACCAGCATCTCAGATATACAGCAGCTGTGTATGTGACTTCTTTTCTTACTTATTGCTAGTTAGTTATGCTGTAGAGTATAGTAAATGCAGCAGATTCTGAAATTTAATTCAGAAACCTTCTAAATCTCAATGACAAATATTTCAGTAATAATTTGTATTTAATCAAAGGGACAAGGAAAATAGTTACTCACAAAGTAGGCCACTTGAACTCACAACCCAAGCAAAGGAACGTTCTTTGAATTCTAGTATGTTTTAGAATTATACAGTGAAACGGTCTTATTTTTATACCCCTGCTATGATAGCAGAACATAAATTAATGAACACTCATTCCTGAGCTCTGCGGTCTCCTGCTGCTGGCTCACCAAAAAAAAAAAAAAAAGAAAAGACACATCTGAACTGACTTGTGCATTTGGACACTGGTCTGGTAGGAGCTCACATGCATGCTGTTATTATTCATATTCAGGTAGCACCTGGAAATCAGAATCAGGGATCTATTATGTTAAGGGCAGACATATGATGTAATGGCTCCAAAAGAGCTTAAACATGTAACTAGTAGGAAACTAACAAAAAGAGAAGGTGGAGGAGAACAAGGTTAATGGTCACAAAACCAAAACATTAAATTGTTTTGGAAGTTTGCAAAAGTGGGATATTCAAACTACTTTGGTTTTTATTTCTGCCTGTTTCTACTTTTTGAACTCTTGCATGGTTTCTATTTCTACTGGAACCTCTGTTTGAATTTTTTTTCAGTTTAAACCTCTCTTATTTTTACATAAACACTTTACTCTCTTATATATACACACATCTTAGTGGGGAGTGGGTGCTTTTAGAAGGCTAAAAAACACTGATGGAGGGAGGGGAAAGATCAAAGAACTACAGTTCAGAAGATCTTCTCAGAGGACACGGTCCCTGCATATATACACTGGTGGGGATATATTAGACTCTACAAGAGGCTATTAGACTTCGATGGGCTTAAGTTTAACATTACTGTTTATCTGTTAGCATAGTAATCTATTCACTCACAAAGACATCAGAAGTTCTGAACATAAAGAGCCTCTAACATTTGCATCTACAATTTTTGCAAGTTTAATTACTTGCTGCCAATGCTCAAATTTCAGCCATCCCCAGTCTCCTGTGTAGTCTCCCATAGGTCCAGAAACACACCAATTTTCTAAAACCTGTACACGTACAGTGCCTAGCACAAGGGGACCCCTAATCTCAGTTGGCGTATCTAGGCACTACTATAATACAAACAGCAGCAACAATGCCATATAGAGATAAATGGAAACAGTTAATGACTCTTAGGGTCAATCCTTCCCTTTCCTTTGTGGCCACAAAGCAAATGGAGTTCCACTAGACTGCAGCAACAGGAGAGGAGACAGGATTCTGATAGCCTACAAGGCACCACAGAGCTCAGCTCCAGAGCCTCTGTGAGTTAAATATTAATTAAATCACAGGACAGGAAACAACAGAGAAGGTGAATCTGCTGTTGTACAGAGCCATCAGTTATTCTTCACCATGAAATAAATAGCCACTGAGCAACTCCACCCTACAGGATGGCCTCCATCCCAGAGCAGCTCCATAACACAACTGTTTAGGTTGTGTGCTGGGACCAGGATTTAGGCCTTAAGCAGTTGTTACCTCTTGTTTCAATTTGCCTCCAGAGTGAGGAAGATATATTTACATTTATATTCTCTCCACATTCAGAAGGTTCTCATTACAAGGTTAAGGGCTAAAAACTTGCTTTTTCTAGATTAAACCTAAATTCCCCAGAAAGTCCTGGATAAGCCCCTTCCCACCAACCCACTTATTTCCTGGTCACTTTAAAATATTGACATGCACTAAGTTGGGCACTTTTTTCCCCATAGTTGCAATTATGTTTGTGTTAGACATTTTTAAGAAGGAAAAATTCAGAAGTATACCTTCCTAATGTAATCATTACTTGCTATTGAATTAGGTTGAAGCTGCTACCAACTTGAGGTTTTTTTTTTTTTTAAGCTTAGGTGTTCCTCTCAAGAAAGGCAGAAGTAAATTGCTTGTTTTCTCATATACATGCAATTGACTGTGTCACTTTATACATGTTGTGATTAAGCACTTTTAAAACAGGTGCTTAATATTTTACAATAGGATTAGTTGATTATGTGCTGGTTTAATCTGTGGTTCAGTCTAGTAAAACTCAGAAAATAGATAGCCATGTTGTAGATTCGAGAGAGTGGTAGTAGATCAAGGAAGGGAAAACTTTTCATACTATTGAATTGAGAAATATACAACTTGCTGTTCTAGTTATGTGAGAAAACAAATTAGATTTACCTGGTTAAGAAGCTTTTATGTGGAAATATTGAACTGCTTAGAATTTTTCAGAATCAGGAAATTTAAAATCTAGCTGTTTTCTGAATTTTATTTCTGGAATTAGTTTTATTACAAATCTTCACTTTCTAACTTGCAAACAGCAATTACCTATGACTGTCTTTTATCGTTAAGGTTTCTAAGGATAGGTCTATACTTACCTCCGGGTCCAGCGGTAAGCAATCGATCTTCTGGGATCGATTTATCACGTCTTGTCTAGACGCGATAAATCGATCCCGGAACTGCTCGCCATCGACGCCGGTACTCCTGCTCCGCGAGAGGAGTACGCGAAGTTGACAGGGGAGCCTGCCTGCCGCGTCTGGACCCGCAGTAAGTTCGAACTAAGGTACTTCGACTTCAGCTACGTTATTCACGTAGCTGAAGTTGCGTATCTTAGTTCAAAGTGGGGGGTTAGTGTGGACCAGGCCTAAGAAGAAGTAAACTGGTAAAGGGTTGGGAAGGCAAGTATTTAATACAGCTGAAAAACAAATCTCATTCAGTTTTTAGTTACATTTAAAATCTGTCTAGGAAAAGTGAAGCTGTGTCTTCAAATCCATGAGACTTCTCTCTCTCGCTGCTATTTGTGCATTTGTCTTTGAATCAGTTATGTGACCCAAAACCGGGTGGAGCCCTTCCTGTAAATGTTGATGCCCCAGTCACTTCTAGAAGAACAAATCTGTGCTGAATGTTCATATAATCAATTTCAGGTCTTTCCTAGATTGGTCCTTTTGCTAGAGGACTTAAAAAAAATGATATAGTGATATTTATAGTTCATAGAAACTACTTGTTAAAATAGTGGAGAGAAAAACTGAATTAATTAATGGCAGTGGCTGTATATGCATTATATTTCAGTTTAAATATACATTTGAAAACACATTACTGTTACACTTGATTTTCATGTACAGTGATGGAAATGGTACTCAGCTAATGAGCAGCTGTTCAACATGTTTTATCTTTATTGTTCAGTATGTGACCCCATGCCTTATTGAATTCAAAACCTGCTCTGAAAACAGAATTATTGTTTGTTTGTTTTTCCATGGGCTTTTCTATGGTGCTAATAACTATGGTATATAAGTGCTTCCCACACAACTAATTTATATTCACAACACCCCCATGATGTGAGGGGGATGGTATTCTCCTCATTTTACAAATGGGCAACTGATGCACAGAGAGATTAAAGTCAAAAGTAGCCACTAATGTTGGACACCCAATTTGAGAGAGATAGGACCTGAGTTTTCAGTGTACTTACAGCATTATATAGTATTTCATCTATTCATCCACAGTTCCCAATGAGTGAATTAAAGGGGACAAATTAATGTTGCACAGGCATCTCATATTTGAGTGTTTAACTTTGCAACCTTAATAATGTTCTTTTACTGTACGGGATCTTTTATATAATGTCCTAGGTTTTAAATAAATCAAATTTAAGATACAGAAATTTAATTAGGTGCGGTCATATTTTCATCCACATGGTCATCAGCATGTCTAGAACCTTAACCTGTTCTGCAGTGGAAGGGAGAGCTCAGTGGTTTGAGCATTGGCCTGCTAAACTCAGGGTTGTGAGCTCAATCCTTGAGGGGGCCACTTAGGAATCTGGGGCAAAAAATCAGTAGTTGGTCCTGCTAGTGAAGGTAGGGGGCTGGACTCAGTGACCTTTTGGGGTCCCTTCCAGCTCTATGAGATAGGATGTTAGAACTAATCTGCAAGGACCTCAGCCATTTAAACTAATGGAGTAACTCCTAGCAATAGTAGATTGTGATTTCCTGTATGGACCAGTACTAGAGGGGGGGATGAGAGATGCACTTTGCCAGTGGAATTCCCATATATTTACTAACACGACTGAAATATAGACTCAGGAATCTTGGGTTCCGTTTCATACTCTACAAGAGAGAGTGTTCTAATAGACTTATTTCCTCCCATGCTTGACCCATTCTGCCCCATCCTCCCCACTCTGCCCCTATCTGGTCTCTTCCCCACTCTTGGCTCCTTGTCACCGTTCCAGCCAGCTTGCCTAGTCAGTCCTAGTCACCTCACCCCGATCTTGCTCTCCAAGTCCTAATCTCCAGGCGTTTCTTTACTCCCAGCCTCTTCCCCTACCGCACCCTGTACCCTTGCCCAACCTGACCAATTCAGTTTCTTCTCCCACTGCCTCCCACTCTTCCTCCCCAGGCTAAATATCCCATCTCAGTCTCCCCCCGCTCCCCACATACACACCTCTCTCTCTTCCCCAGTATCTTGCCCCAGTCTTTGCCCAGCCAGTCCCAGTTATCCCCCTATGTCAGATCCTTTTCAGATCTTTCTTTTTCCCCACAGTTTTCTAGTCCCAGTCTCTCTCCAGCCCCCCAGCTCCTCATCCAATCTCATGTTACCCCACAGCCGTCTCTAGCCTCTGCCCCCATTTCACTCACCAGCTCCCAAACCCAGTCTTCCCTCTGCAGCTCCCAGTCCCCTTGCCCAGCTAGTCCTAGTCCTCCTCCTCTCCAGCTCCCAGTTCCACTTTCCTCCTCTTCCAGTCCCAGTCTCACCAGATTTCTTGTCCCAATCTACTCCTTTTCCTCACCCTCAACTGGCTTTTGTCCCATGTGCATTTGAAATATATGGTTTCCTCCTCCATGCTGCCAGGATGCCAGCAGGGGGATCACTGACAGTGCAGGAGAGACAGGCTTCAGTTCTGATGCTCATCCTAGGCCCAAAGCAGCCAATAAAAGGATGAATCCTTTTAATCCCCATTGCCCTGTGCTGGAGCATGCTCAGTCACTCTGTGGGGATGGCACACGCAGCATCTGGTCAGCACTAGTAGATGTGAAAGGAGAATGGATTCTTTTGAGGGGTTCAGTGAGGATTCTTTTGGGATTTTAGCTATTAAGCTCTAGCAAGTCTCTACGGACCATGTGCAAACTGTGATTTTTCAGATCCTTATAACTTGGCCAAATTTGGGTGGATTTGTATGCAGATCACAAAATACGCATTCCTTCTCAATTTCAAATCCCTGATTCAAAGTATAGGAGTGCTAGAGCAAAGAAAAGGTTGCCACATTTTTTTTACATGAGGGAAACATGTTTTTCCTAGCCTCAATCAGAAATGGTTGAACCATTTGGCTGAAATTATCCCCCCAAAAATTCAGCCTGAGGTGGATACCTGCATTTCAGCCAAAATGGTTAAAGTTTGACAAAATTATTAGCAACTGAAAAATCACGATTTTATAGTGGAAAGTGTCAAGCACCTTTAATAATAGTTAGTGCAACCAGCCTCTCCTTTCATTTTAAGATTTGCTGCTGCTCACAAACACCTTCTCACAGATCCTGAGGAAGTGATGTGATGTTTGCGTTGTGATAGCTTTTGTGTTGTCATGACAGGTCATCACATTCTGATGCAGTGTCTTGACATTGTGACAGGATCCTCCCACCCAAATACAGTTTTGGAATTGTTAAGTCTGCCAGCTAATCTTGCAGGCTGTTGACAGATCTGAGGCAATTTGATCTGTCCTTCAAAATTCAGTCTAGATGATGGCACAAGATGTCAGATTCTGGCAAGTGTCCTCCACCATACAGCCTACCCCTACCCCAATAAACTCTCAGCTGTAAAGCCCACATTTCCTCATGACCTGACATAGAAACTAGATTTCTTGAATTTGTTACTTGGACCTTAGATTCCTTCAGCTGCAGTTCATGGACTTTTCAATGGACATTTAATGGTAATTACTTGGTCTGCCTCACCAGAACTTCTGCCCTCTTCCTCCCCTACTCCCTCTTCTCTATGTCTACACTTTTTCTTCACATCCATTTCTCCTTCCTCATTTTTCCCCTCCCTGTAGTTCTTTGAAGCAGGGATGATCTTTATTTTTGCACGTTGTACAGTGCTGAGAATATTGTTGGAACTAAACAAATGATAAAATAATCAGAGATCTACAACAATACTGAAGTGTGAAAAAGGAGAAAGTAGGATATGGGAGAAGAATCCTCTGGGCTCTGAAAAGTGTGAGGAGAATCCAACAAATGAAGATTGCTAACTCAAGCTGCCACTTTTTCCAATATTACAAGACATTGAAAGACCATTTTTTCCCCGGGTCAGAGTATTCCAGAGAGGTTTACAGGTGAGAAATAAAGAGCATTATCAGAAATAGGGCATGGAATGATCACGCCTGCTGAATTATCAAGTGGACTTTACACTACCAGGCAAACACCCAAGTTTTTCTTATACTAGCTTCTGATCCTCTGCAAAATGGATTATCTGTCTATAGGCAGTACTTGTGTTCATAATGGTTGCAGGTGATTAAACCTTTCCTTTAGCTGTAAATAAAACATGGAAAAAGCAGCTACACCGGGTTTTTATAAACAAAAGCCAGTCAACATTCATTTATAATGAAAGAAAATAAACATTTTCTCAGTGCTCCTGGTAATCTTTTCACCTCAGAAGTCAGACCACAATCACTTCTAATGAATTTCACATTAGAGAGTAAGTATGGCTGATATCCAGGGATACAAATGCAAGTAGTATGACAGAATATTTGAAAAAACAGGTTCTTTGTGAAATACACCCATACTTTTATGGAAAGATATCAAAAGGTGAAAGCTGTTTAAAAATCAAAATCCTTCGTTAAAATCTTTCACTATTCATTCCTAAAATGAGTAAGGACAATAGATATTTTAAGTTAAATACCAAATGAGCAGATTTCACAGATGCAACAGATTGAGACACATTTTAACTAGCTAAGCACTGATCATCATAAAGCCATAAGATGTAATACATTTGTAACTAAGAGCTTATCTGCCGTTTGTTAGATCTGATGTCTTATTTTTCCCTATCAAGCAATTATATTCAGTTTTGCAGTAATCAAGATGAACACTTTAGAAACTCACTATTACAACATGATGGGTAAACCCATTTCTGGGCATAAAATCATCTGAGGGAAGGAGTAAATAAGAGTCAATGTAATTTGTATTGTATAAACTAGTTAGTAGTCAGTTTAATTGTCTATTTGAAAGTCTCCATCTTCAATGTTTATACCAAAATAAATCATTTGGGTGTATTTCCAAGACTTCAAAATTGTACAGTCCTCCCCTACCTATTGAGACTCCAATGGATTGGCCTACCCTTGTGAGTAGAGGAAAGCCACTAACATTTATTTATACATTTGCTATCCTATCTACCTTTTTCTGTACAGAGCCTATCACAAGCAGGCCCAATCCTGGACATGGCTTCTATGTGCTACGTTATGGTAAGTATTACATTGCTGGTGTGTGCTGCAGAATACTAAAAGTTAAATGATGGTCTTGTTGATAGAAATACCAGGTCATCTGAACTGTGTGAAACTGCAGTGACATATCCTTCAGTGCTAATGGCCTGTGCCCACAGCAGTGACTGTTTTGGTTCAAGATAAATGCCAGTTCCTTAGCGCAAATTTGAAAATCTCACCACTTTTGGTGAGCACAAGGGCTAGTGCACTGTGCACCTTCCTTTCCAGTCCGGTACGCAGGCCATGAAGCATCATTAATATTACTACTAAACATGGATGTTTGGAAGCCAGAGGTGCATTTAATAAGAGTTTTAAAAAAGTTTTTTAAATGACTATTTTAGTTAAAAGATTATTCCGTTTCCTCATGTCCATGATTGTCAGAGCTGTCACTATCTCCTTAGAAAATTTAAAGTGCCAACAGCATCCCCTTTCCCTCGCAGGTAGCCCTCACTCTAGGTTACACCTTACTCACACACACGCTGCTCCGAGCAACTTGGAATCATCATCAGCCTGTTGTACCGTCACCTATCTCCCCCCCAGCTCCCGCCCACGGGCAACAAAGGAATAAAAACCACCGTCCCCCCGCAGCGCCCTAAGGAAGAAAAGGCGGTGGATAGATTACTCGCCCATAGGCAGTGAAAGGGGCGTGAGTGTGTGCTGGCAGGGGGGAGCGGGCAGGCGCGGGCACTGAAGGCGCGGCGTGGAGCAGGCAGGAGTCGGCCGAGCAGAGGCTCAGCGGTCTCCGAGCAGCTTTAGGATAACGTTGCTCCCAGCGCCAGCCTCTGGCTCTCACACAGACCCAACCGGGCAAGGAAAGTCCCGCCCCTGAGCTGGATTGGCCCTTTCAGACAGCCCCACCCTAGCGCCGACCTCTGATTGGCCGCGGTGCCACTCACTCCGCACCGACCCCACGGACCAAGTTCGGGGGTCTCTCGTACCTCTCCAAGCTCCGATCCCAACCGCCGCCGCGACGAACCAAGTCGGTGCGTGAGCCTCGCCGGCTGGGAACGAACTCAGGAAGCACCGGGCACGGGAAGGGGAAAGGGGACGGGGGGAGAGGAGATGAGAGCCCTTTGCACCGCCGTCGCTGCCACCGCCCCCTTCTCGCGCCTGAGTTTTGACGTTTGCTGTTGTTGCTGGAAGTGACGTCAGTGCCGCGAGACTTCCCGGAAGCGGAAACCGCTGCCAGATTTGTGTCGGCAGATTCTGCATGAGCCGAACTTGGCCAGTGCCCAGGGCTACGTAATCTTCCCTGTCCCGCCCGCAAGTGGGAGTCGCCCGGCAACAGGGCTTCGCTGTGGAGCTGACCGGAGTGCTCTATGGCAGGTAGGCGGCGGAGAGCGAGCGATGAATCTGCTAATGCGAATCGGGAGACGAGGTGGGGGGCGGTTCCCGCGGCTGGGCTTGAATTGCCGGTAAAATACAAACTGCCGCCGGGAGGCCCAGGTGGGTGCGGGCGCTGAGTATAGGCGAGCGGAGAATCGCTATGGGGGAGTCGGAGAAAGGGGGGGATTACTCTGTATGCGACCCGTCGCCCCCGGCTTCCTGATGCTGCCCGCCCCGCCGGTCTGTGTCTGTTTCAGTCTTTGCCCCTCCCCCATACCGAGACTGATCGTGGGGGGCGCGAAGTTTTCGGTGCATCTTCCCTTGGGCGGGACAGGCTCTGTTCCGCGCGGCCGCCGAGTCTCTTTCCCCCTCGGAGGCCAGGGCCGGGCCCCGGATTTTCTGTAGCGCACTCTGCTCGCTCCCGTGTAAAGTGGCCCAGAGTGCGAGAGGGGCTGAGCACTTCCCTTGTGCTTCTCTCCAGCTGCGAAGCACCGGCCTGGAGGCCCTGCTTCTCCCGGACTTACATCAGCACGTCCGGCGCGGGACACTACCCGAGCCCGGGGGCACTACAGCTTCCTGAGGACTTGCAAGGCAGAAAAAGGGCAACATGTGCGCCTTGCCCCCTTTTACTTTGCTGAGTCTCCTGTGGGGAAAACGGACTCCTGGGTGCTGACCATTTTGGGAGGTCTCTGGTCACAACCGCCTGGATGCTTCTGCCAGATATGAAATAGAAGGGTGTTATAATTAGGATCCTACCAAATTCAGGGGCCATTTTGGTCATTTTTACCGTCATAGGAATTAAAAAATCGTAAATTTCATGATTTCAGCTGTTTAAATCTGAAATGTCACAGTGTTGTGATTTCAGGGGTTCTGACCCATAAAGGAGTTGTGGAGGGGGTTACAAGGTTTTGTGGGGAGGCGGTTGCGGTACTGTTACCATTACTTCCGTATTGCTGTGGCGCTGCCTTCGGAGCTGGGCAATTGGAGAGCGGCAGCGGCTGGCTGGGAGCCCAGCTCTGAAGGCAGCGCCGCAGCCAGCAGCAGTGCAGAAGGAAGGATGTCTAGGTATAGTATTGCCACCCTTACTTCTGCACTGCTGCTGGCAGGGCACTAGCTTTAGATCTGGGTGCCCAGCTAACAGCTGATGCCGCTTTCCAGCCACCCAGATCTGAAGGCAGTGCAGAAGTAAGGGTGGCAATACTGCAATCCCCCTAAAATAATCTTGTGACCCCTGCAACTCCATTTTGGGTCAGGATCCCCAACTTAAGAAATGCTGATCTCCCGTGTGAAATCTGCATAGTATAGGGTAAAAGCACACAAAAGACCAGACTTCATGGGCGGAGACCAGATTTCATGGTCCGTGATGCGTTTTTTATGACTGTGGATTTGGTAGGGCTCTAGTTATAGTCATCTCACCTGTACCTCAAAGCTAAGGATAGCAATTTAATGCTGCTACTTGCCATTGGTATAAATCAGTAGAACTGTTCCTGTTGCTGCTTCATCACTTGAATTATTGTTTAAAACTGCATGGGATGAGACAATTATTGGCAGTTTGTTACTGTTGAGAGTTAATTAGTATCTTTTACAATAACAATATGTAACCACTGTATAATGCACAACTTTGTGTGTTGATCTCCAAGTTCAAATGTTTATGGATCTATTGCTGGGTATATAGTATGTGGCAGAGAATGATCCTTTTTCCTGTCCCTGCAAAAGGAAATGTTTTATTGGAAGCTAATGCCCTCAGTATTTAAATGGTGCAAAAATGGGAAGAAGGGTGAGAAAAATGGAAGGGCTAAATTGTAGCTTGTTTAGGAAGAGCCACACTGACTGAATGCCACTGCTATTTTTCTGTTACATGCATTGGAAGGAAGTTTACATATTTCTTCAATGGGTGGGGATATTGTATTGATGTCACCTAGGTACTTTGTGATTTTAAAAACTACAGGTACCTTGTTTCCTGTAGGATTTTACAGCAGGATAGCTAATGTGCATTAGTTATTCCACAGTAAAAACAGCACCTTTTTTTGCAGTTGACATTGCCCAAGTATAAAAACAGCAGTTGGCTTCCTCCTCTGTTGCGGGTGTAATTCTTCAATGGGAACTCTGTTAGTCATATTGAATAGGTCTCTCCTCTTTGTCTTTTTGATCTTAAGAACCATTTTTTGTACAAATAGGCAGTATTGGTAGTCCATGTAAAATGGACCTATGGACCCTATATAAACACAAGGAATTTTCATTAAAATGTAGAGGTGTCATGTGTTTAAGGGATCTTTTGACTACTTACCCCATTATTTTAATGGGCTCTTTAACTTCCCATAAATGTCTAAAACTCTGCTAGTGTAACTTGTTTTCAGCACTTGTTTTCACATTCTGTAGTTCCAATGTGGAAATGGCAGTGTGAAACTGTCATCTTGTTAACTTAAATTATACTCTCAAAACAAAATTATGATTGTACCCCACATTGTAGATTAGAACCTCCATTTTTTATATGACTCTACTTTGTGTTATGTAAGAGCTTGTTTAAACTGGTGTACATATAGCCTGGTTGTAATGTATAATAAGAGAAGGAGGAGTTGAAGCTCTCCCCAAGATGAGAAAACACTTAATGAGACATCTGCTTGCTCCCAAGGTTTGACTTGCTTCTGACTAAATTGGCTCCATCTCTGCTCTGAAACAAAGGGGACTGTTCATGTGAGTTCAGCATGGCTGGGACATTGGGACCTCACAGCGGGATTCATGATCAAAACTACTTATATGCATGAGGGCTTGTGTGCAAAAGGGAGACTATGGCTAAAAAGAGAGGATTGAGCAGGAGGAGATGGGTCAGGAGGATCTGAAGGACACTCACCGAGACCTCATAGGAAAGATGAAACTGAGGGAGGGTCATGAGTGCAGCTGTTGGTTGTTTTTGCTTAGATCTGTAACTCGTGTGCTTGACTCTAAGTAAAGTGAATAGTTAAGTTCCTATGCAAAGTCTGTTACTTGCTTTAACTGTCTTGTCGTCCCCGAGAAGTTAAATTGTAAACCAGATACCCATGAGGGTGGAGCTCTGGGGATGGCATAATAAAACTATCAGGGGGGCTTGTGGCGTCAGTACTGGTCTTTGGGCCTAGGGCAGCTAGACTATGGGGTCCCATATCCCTAGGAGGGCTACTAGACAGGGGTCTGTACCCCCGGAGTGTGCCAGAGAGGCTGGATTTAGAGATTGCAAAGATGTTGCTCAGACCTAGTAGGCCATATCCAAAGGTTGGGTCCAGTACAGCAGTCTCTTTTCTGATCACGATGGAGAAACTTAGCCAGGGCTGTGACAGGCACTCTCCCCAATTTTTAGCAAGAATTTAATAGGTTGCTGTAGTGTAAAGTCTTATGGCAGAAATTTCACTACTTTTACTCAGGTTTTGAAAAAAAATAACCAGACATACTAGCTGCTGGAGTTAAACAAACAAACAAAAAAACCAGAGAAGAATGTGTTGAAGCAGCACCACCCTTGCTAGGAATCTCAGCTTTTCTGCCCCATCAGGTCCTAGAATTTTTGTTAGTGTGCTGTCTCTAGACCTTACTTAGAGGGACCTCCAGCTCTCCCATCAGCCTCTGGTTACTGGTAGGTCTGAAATTTGAATCTGCATCTCCTTTTCCATTCCCTCCAGGGGCTACAGGTAATTACAAGGTAGGGCACGAGGGGAAGATTTTAACTACTTTACCCTAACTCACCTTCCTGGCCAATGTGGTTGGAAAGAGGTCCTTGTTACTTTTGTCTTCTCCCAGAATTTTCTGGATGGTGCAAAGAGGGAAAGAGGACTGCTGCCCCAAAGTTCCCAGCCTATTTTTTTCAGGGGGAAGGAGAGGATGGTCCTCCTGTGTCATAACTCTAGTTCCTGCCAGCGGTGCTACCTATAGTTTGCCCAAGTTGCATATGGTTCTTAAAAGTGTCACTCTTGTGCATAAGGTTCTGAATAGCTGTGAAACTGATCAGATTCTTATTAAAGAATCTGTTCTCAGTGGTACCAGATGATAGAACAAGGAGTAATGGTCTCAAGTTGCAGTGGGGGAGGTTTAGGTTGGATATTAGGAAACAGTTTTTCACTAGGAGGGTGAGGAAGCACTAGAATGGGTTACCTAGGGAGGTGGTGGAATCTCCTTCCTTAGAGGTTTAAGTCAGGCTTGACAAAGCCCTGGCTGGGATGATTTAGTTGGGGATTAGGTCCTGATTTGAGCAGGAGGTTGGACTAGATGACCTCCTGAGGTCCCTTCCAACTCTGATATTCTATGATTCTAAAGTTACTGTTCACCTGCTTGGCAAAGCTATAAGCACACGAACAGGCACTGAGGCTCCCTGTTTCCAGATTCAGGGCTACAGCACTATATCATTCTACACTGAGTCCATGTTTGTTAATGGTGAAAAGCTTCTAAAAGGACTAGAAACATATTCTTCTAATTAAAGCTTAGATTCTGCAGAAATGTATCGTATGGATCTTTTCACTCACTGAGGTCTCAACTAGTGGATTTTTCAAATCCTGCTTTAACAAATGTACTGCAGAATAAGTATTGTTACTAATTAAAATTACTCTTTTTAAATGTCCTACCCCCCACCCCCAAACCCTTTCACTGATTTGCTTACTTTCTAAATTGCAAATAATCTCCCTCTCATTACATGAATTAGTGAGATTCTGTTGTATTTATAGTTCCCGGGGAAGTTGCATACAGTTTTATATATAACTTGCCATGCTGATTGAAACGTATACAGTAGTAAACAAGCAAACTGGGGGAAATGCCATCTTCTATAATTTGGCACTGCATATTTTCAAAATTTTCTTTGAACTAATTATCTCTTGGAAACCTGCCTCACTTTCTTGCTAATGAAACCTTTTCATGAAGCACTGATGGAGGAATCTTGTCAGTTTGCTAATGGATCTTCTCTGCAAGACAGGCATTTTTCTCTGTAGGAATCTCTGCTGCAGATCAGACTGAGTGAAACTAATACAAGCCTTAGTTTCTTCTGGGAAGGAAGGTTCACAGATCTTAATCAGTAAGTTGTCAGTTTGCTTACAGCTTGGGCATCAGAGCCAGACCTGTCACATGCAGGGTGGGAGTGACCCTGAAATACCCAGCAGTTTTGCTCTGCCTTCTCAGGTGTAAACAGGCTTTTTAAGACAATGCAGAACAGAAATTGAAGCCCAGAAAAGTACTTAATTCAATACATTTGGTCCTTTCAGAACTGCATGGTCTGGTTCCAGGTTTGTAAGAGAGCTTTTTTTTTTTTTTTTTGCTCTTAGTCTTGCTCTTGTTGAGGTTTTGCAGCAATTACTGCCCCTGCAGCACTGCTGAGAGCGCAGATGTGGCGGACAAACAACAAGGAAAGATCTTTATCGCCCATTCTTCCTTTATGGAATGTGTAGATGGAGATATCCCACTTTCCATGATGAGTAAGCCAGGCCTATCTTCTGAGGCTCAACTGTTCAGATATTGTCCAAGCCCCCTTTTGATCAGGCTACAATGGAGCCAAGTGCACTCAGAACAGTCTTCTAAGATGGAGAATTGCTGAAAGGTGCACAAAACAGCTGTGCCAGTTTGGAATGTTGCAGAACCATCCATGCTCGCATCAGCAAATTGCTGCTGCCTCATGGTCCCACCCACCTGCTTTCCAAATCCCAGCTGTGAAGGGATGGACTTAGAAACAGTTTGGACCCAGCAAAAGCAATAGGATGGCATTAAAGGGCCTATCTGTTTATTCATTTAGCTCATTCCTGCTTCCTCTTCTCCAGTGGTTTGGCCTAATTTCAAAGAAGGCCCTTCTTAACTGAATTTTTCAAAGTCCTCCTTGGTTGAAGGTTACCAATCCATAGGATGTACTTTCAGGGGCCAAGGCAGTTCTGTTCCTCCAACACAACCAGTGAAAAAACACCTACTCTGAACCTCTCCATGGTGTTGTGGAGTGACCCTTTCAAGGAAATAGAGACTAAATCAAAAAGGAGAAGTGTGTCCACCTTTTTCAGGTAGCTCTTCCAATGAGACCCACAGATTTTTCTTCCTTTTCTTGAATACCCACATAGCTGGAAGGAAAGAAGAAAAGGGAGCCAATCAGAAAGGAGAGAGATTCCTCACTTTCCTCTCAAAATCAGGAAGAAGCTGGCATATCTTTCCTAGTGTTCCAAATCTCTTTATTGGAGTCAGACTGGCAATGAGAAACTGGCCAAGGCTCGGGTGGCCAGAAAACACAAACCTAAATCTTGCCATAGGATCTTCTGTCTCTTCATCAGAATCATGGGAGCCTAATGTCTTGAATCTTAGGAGATCTATAGGAGGGAAAGAAAAAGACAGGAGAACTTCTGTTCCTCCACCTGGAAGAAGGGTCAGCTGTTGGTGTTGGAACCCAAGGACCAGGAGGAAAAGACAGGATATTTACCCCCAGGATATTTGAGACACTTTCAGGTTGTCACAAGCCTAGTTTTTCCTCTGGGATAATCCCCCAAAAGAAGAAGGGGGGGGGGAAGAGAAAGGGATGTGGGTGGGGTCAAGAAAGAGAATTAGATTAGTAAGAATTTTTTCCCTTTGGGATACAAATAGAATTATCAGAATTTCTATGCATGGATGTTACTGGTCCTGAATGGGAAACTTTTGCAAAAACAAGTATCTGTGAAAACTTGTTCGGTTTTTGTAAAATTCTGTAAAATGCTGCACAATAGGTCAGGGCTAGTGAATTGATCCAAAGTGGATATGGTCCTCTCCTGGAATGGGCACCTCTGATTGTTTAAAAAACAAATCTCATGGCTGGGCCATATTCCTATGGAATATCTGTCAGCAGCACTCATGTGTTTCTCCTCAAAATGCCCTTCATGTCTCCACTAGGGTAATGAAGGTAGATCAACAATTGTCTCAAGGGTCTGACCTCACAGGGTCCCAGAGCCTGGCCTGCAGCCCAAGCCCAAACATTTACACTAAACAGCTCCATAGCCTAAGCCTGTGATAGCTGGCATGGTCCAATTGCGGGTTTTTAACTTCAGTGTAGACTTATCCTGAGATGGAATACAAGCCTTGCTACAAATCAGGGTAGTCTTTTTGTTGTCATGCATATGTGTTTTGTGTCAGTTGGACTCTCTTGATTGATATATACCAGTATCCAAAATATGCTAGAAAGGTTGACGTGCTGCATGAATAGCAATTTATTTTGTGGATGAACTGCTTATTACACGGGTCAGTAATTTTCTATTTTTTTTTTTTTTTTTTTTTAAGTATTTGGTCTTGAGTTGCTACAGAATTGATTATGGTCTGTTTAATACCTACACTGGTCTTAATGCAAAAGATCTTTTCCCCCACTAGGGCTGGTTTAGAGCTAACTTTACTATTTTCCCCAACATTTATGATAGTATATTGCATATTCCTCACTGAGTACTACAGACATGTCAAGTCTGAAGATTTCAGTCTTAATTGTTCTGAATTTATCAGATTGTGAAAAGGCATCAGAATAGTCTTCAGAGCACGGGAAACACTGGAGGTTTGTTTGTTTTAAAGACACATTCATAACTTAAATGGTTGGATTTTCTTTAAACCTTAAGGGAAAAATATCTCTAAGTTAAAGTAAGACTTGAGACATTCATGTAAAAGATTTTTTTTGTTCACCTAGTTTCTTTCTCTGCCTTTCTACATATTTTCCCAAACCGAGTTTAAACTTCATCCCCTAATGGCCACAGAACTGGTGTCTGCAACACCGTTTTGTATTTTTATTATAGTTAAGTATGCTTTTTCAGGGCTTATGCAGCATTTATATAAGATTTTATATAGTGTTTTTTGCTTTACACACTTCCCCTTATAATACTCTTGCCTTTGTTTCCTTGAAATAAAGATTCATCCAGATCCCATAAGCTGGTTGTATAGAGCTGTCTTCAGACCATAATGATACGACTACCTGACATTGAGTAAAACACAGGTCTTTGTTCCACCTGAGCAAGCTATTTAGGAAGCAATAACCCAACTATGGAATTTGAACTCTGATTTCCCTTTCTAGCAGTAATAATTCTAGTTTACTGACTGACCTATATATTCCATGCTTTTTAGTTTGAATGAGGAAGTACACAGACATTAATTTGTGCGGTACCTTGGCTCAATAGCATATTGGGAAATGTTATAGAATGTCAGAAATAAGACAGTGTCTCGGGGGGAAAAAAAAACATGGACTTCACTGGTAATCCTATTGCAGTTTATAATTGTCATGTTTGTTTTTTTTCTTTTTAAGAAGGAGAATATCCTGTATTAAACTTGTCCCAAAATCTAAAAGAAGAATAGCGTGTGAAATAATGGCAACCGGAGACTTAAAAGGAAGTTTACGCAAGCTAGAACAAGGACTTCGCTTGTTAAACTATCCTAGAGATGTGGATTACACAGGGTAAGAGGCAATTAAATATTTTGAATTAACTTGTGCTTATACATCATGATGACTACAAGAATGTAAACAGTTCTGGTAATTGTTAATAGAAATTCCACCACAGAGTCAATATAGAAATTATGATCTGTGCATGTGTGTGCTAATGGCAGGGTATGGTAGATACCTAGTCAGATTGAATACACATTCCAAATCATTTAATTATATAGTGTCAAATTTTGAGTGTGCGCACTAAGAAATAGGTTATTCCTGTTGACAAAGCTGATAGAATACTGATGTTTATGGGCTGAGATTGGGCCATTTGCCATTGTAGACAGTCATGACTTTTATTAGCAAATATCTTCAACAGCCAGAGATGAGACATTGAAGGGGCAGGACTCAGAGTTACTACCGAGAATTTTTCCCAGGTGTCTGGCTGGTGGGTCTTGCCCATATGGTCAGGGTATACCAGCTGCCATATTTGGGAAGGAATTTCCCCCCAGGTCAGATTGGCAGACACACTGATGGTTTTGTGTTTTTTTGGTTTTTTTTGCCTTTCTCTGCAGCGTGAGGAACAGGTCACTTGCTGTTTGAACTAGAGTAAGTGGTGGATTCTGTGTAACTTGAAATCTTTGAATGAAGATTTGAGAACTTCAGTAACTCAGCCAGAGGTTACAGACCTGCTTACGGGAGTGGGTGGGTGAGGTGTTGTGGCCTACAATGTGCAGGAGGTCAGACTAGATGAGCATGACAATCCCTTCTGGCCTTAAAGTCTGTTACCTGGTTCAGCTGCAGGTGTTTTATTGAACAGTAGACATATGTATAGATACTAATATCACCCTTTCCAGCTGTTCAGCATTTCACAATTGACTTGGGACACTTCTGTGGGTTTCACTTTTCTCTGAAGCATTAGAATAGGGGCCTATGTTGGAGGCAGGATACTTTACAACTAGTATTATTTACATATCTCTTATGGGAAATCTATCAATAGTGCAGCTTCACCAGTGTTGGTAACAGTGAGAGCACTAAGGTAGAAAGTGGTATTTTTACCACTGCCCTCTTCTCAGTGCAAGTACAGAGAGGTAGCGATAAGAAGTGGCACTGCTCGCTCTATACTAGCACTCTCATTAGTAATAGTTCAGTATTAAGAGAAAGCACTGCAGTTCTTCCCACATTGTCATCTAGACCTGAGCAGGGTCAGATTACACAGCGATAAAATGCTTGTGCATTTTCTACTGTAGCATTACCCCAAGTGCAGCTGAAGTGCTGAGAGATTTCACACAAAATGTTATTACAGGTGCAGCCTGAGATGATTTGCCTCATTTGCACAAATAAGTTACTCTTCTCCCTAGTGAATGGATTCAGTATTTTAATAATCTGTTGAATGTACAATGTCACAATGAAAACATTCAGTATTTAATACAACAGTTATTGCACATTCAGTTTTCCTTGGTATCCCCAGTCATTTGTGTAAGTAGTTGCAAATCAAGATGTACTTCACTCAGTTTGTTACTGATAGTTATTTGCCCTTGTAGCGAAGCAATGACTTGCCGGTGCTGCGCCTCCTGCTGGTTGTCCTGGAAATTAGCTCTTCACCAGCTTCAGAACGCCCTCTGCAGGCCACTGGCTCGCCTTCTGCTGGCTCTGTGTCCCTCCCGGACCCCTTTCCCTGGGGTTTTGCCCTCCACAGTACCCAAGCTCTGGATCTCCCCTCCCAGGGGAACCCTCACCCTCTACACCCACCTTGCCTCAGTGGCTACTTCCGGTCATCATCTAGCCCCTGCTCACTGGGGCAGACTGCAGTCTGTAAACCACTCATCACTGGCAAGGGGGTTTTGGACCTCCTGCCTTTGCCTAACCCCAGGCTACACCTCTCTAGGCCTTGCACAGGGCCTGCAGCCTGGGGAGTTACCAGGCTGGCACTCCCAGCTCCTCTTGCCTTCCCCAGCACTACTCTACTCAGGTCCCCTTCTCTCCCAGGCAGCCAGGTCCTTCTCTCTCTACAGCTAGAGAGAGACTGACTTAGCTCCTGACTCACAGCCCTTTTATAGGGCCAGCTGCGGTTGCTTCCCCAATCAGCTTAGCCTTTTCTCTCCGGAGCGGGGTAACTGCCCCGCTACAGTCCTTTTCTCTCTTTAGCAATGCTTTAACATCACAGGTGACCTGGAAATACATATCCGGTTTAGGACTGATGACAAGGTCCATGTAACCAGCAGACATAAACCCTATAATTTTGTAACCATTAAATACCAGCTTCGCAGTGAGGGTTGCAAGAATTCTGTAATATGATATATTGTCCAAATCCAGAGCCAAATATGGATTTTAAGTTATTTCACTAATGTAATTTGACTTTGATATCGCCTTTTCAGTATTCTATAACTTGTGGAACAGGGAGGAGGAGCATTTTAATTAACTTTTATGACGGTTCTCTGAACTGTTGTATGGGGTAAGAAAGCTAGGGGAAAAGTTCTTGGGGCCTGATTTTTATTCTCTTTCCTACCTCCCAAAGCTGACTTTCTCTTCTTCCACTATTTGGTGTCTTGCCCGCCTCAGAACAGGCATTTGGTTAGCTTAGAGCTTCTGTACACAAGCATTTCCCAAGCAAACCCCCTGCAGTGTGAAACTGAACAGGCACATTTCATGTATGTTCCTTTTCAGTTTCACTTGGGAAAGTACTTGTGCGCAAGAGTATAATGTTAGTGTCTATGTGACTCCTGGGCACAGTATCTCCACAGGAGTCAGTAAATGGAAAAAACAACAGCTTGTTACAAGGGAAGGTGGATCCTAAGCTACTGGACTGCAGATGTGCTATATACTTGGTTGAATAAATGACACACTATTGCAAAAGCTAAAAAAAAAAGCCATAATTTCCTTATGCTTGCTGCAGAGTTAGGCACTTAAGTGCAACAGAATTCTAGAGGCCCAGGGTAACAGTATGACTATTATGAAAAGTGTAACATGCAAAACTTAAATATTATCCAAAAATCCCCAAAGGTGCATGCACAAATGTAAGAGAGAGGGAGATTTTGGCATACTTGGTGACATAATTTGATCCACTTTTTACTAGTTTTTTCCTGTAGTGCCTTGATTAAAGCTGGACCTTTGCAAAAAATACACTTCTTCCACTGTGCAGTGGAAGCAATAGCATGTCGCTGAAGTTGTTTATAGTGAATACTTCACATTTGGCTTAAGGAAAGTTCAGCTGGAGTTTTTCATTTAAATTGATCTTAAAGCTAATGCAATTCTTTCATTTATAATCATGTTTATGAATTTTGTACAAGAGGAAAAAGCAGTACATTTTTCTGGAAACAGAGGACTGGCTTTATAAATAATCTTAGTACATTAACCAGTTCCATAAACGTAAGTGGCTCAATAAAGCAAAAATGTTGTTTAATCCCTTTGAAGTTTTAGTTCTTCAATAATGGAGAGTAAATGTCAGTTAAAATGTATATTTTCTAATAGATATGTTAATATACAGAATGCCTATTGATAAAGGTGGAGGGGTAATAAAAAGATTTATATGGCTACGCAGGGAGATTGAAAACAATGTTAGTGTAGAAAAGACGTTGTATGTCAATGTTCTTCTTTGAGTTATTGTCCACATCTTCATGGATTCCATTCTTGGTGTTCATATGGCCCGTGCACATGAGATCAGATTCTTACGACCTGCAGTGTGTGTTTGGGTCTGCACCTGTGTTCTATATGTCCTTGCCTGTGCTCCTCTCCCACCCTCCAGAAACAGGGTATAAAGAGCAGAGCAAGCCCAACTGTTCCTTGTTTCTTTCTTACCATCCATGGCAGCAAGACAGAAACCCTGCAGTGTCCAGTTACTTCTCTGTATTCAGTGTTAGTGTTAACTAGTTCGTTTTAATCTTTTTCCTGTTGGCAAAAATACATTTGTTTAGTCAGATATTTAGGTTTTAGGGCCTGTCTCACCCCCTGCAGCGCGCGCGCGCGCACACACATACACACACAAATACAGGGGCTCTTGCAATATGGAAGAAGTGAAATCCCTGGAGTTTAAAACTTGACTCTCTCAAGAGAAATTTCAACACCACTTAACAGGTACTCTAGATGCCTTTGTTTGCCTAGGTGAGAATATGTTCCATACATATTCCTGAGAAGCTGGTTCAATAAAAGATATATTACCTCACCCACATTGTCTCTCTAATATTTCATATATCACTTCTCTAAGTGGATTCAGAAAGCTTGAGAAAGCTCTTAAAATCATTCCTCGTGTAATGCTCTATGTCAGCCTCCACAGATGCCAAAAAGAAGGATGTAGGGAGACCTCAGTTCTCCAATCAGTCCCTCTCCATGAGCACCCCAGTGGGCCAATATTTCACCCTGAACTTGCACATTGTTGACTAAGAGGCCTCGGTCATCTGTCTCCATTCTAGTGTCAGATATAAGCTGAGGCATAAGTTATCCTCACCAGAGCCTACCAAGTCAGACACGAGCAAGTCAGATACCTGGCTCAGTCATCTTTGGCTCAACAGTTAAAGGGTAGTCCAGAGGCCTGACATAAGTCCATCTGGTGCCTTGGTACTGAATGTTAAACGTGTATCTTCAGTACTGACGAAACATGTGGACTGCCCTTGCTCCATCATTGGCCCCTTGGTACCTGGTGTGCAGATACCATCTGTACTAGCACCTAAAGCGCATATGAGTACAGAGTATGAGTAAAGTACAGAGTGATCTAACTGTAGGATTAATAACCGTGTCAGTGAGGATGCTGGTAGCTAAGCCACAAGTTAATGTGATTCATTAGTACAGCAGATGAAGGAGGTATCTCCAGTACCAACATTATCCCCTGCCCAATTAGGGAAAATACAGCAGAGCCAGAGCACTCCTGAAAGGATGGCCTTCCCACCCCACCCCCTTTGGAAAGAAGTATACTTCTTCTGTTCATCCTCATTGAGACTCAGTAGGGAGTCATCTCCTACATAGCCACCCTCTCCCACTTGGGTAGCACAATATAATCAGGAAGCAACCTGGGACTCACAGGGAACATCTTGGTACCCCCATCCCAGTATCTATACCCTTATCAGCCTTGGCCCTACTGGGTACCTGTGCATGTGCAGTCATATTCTCATAAGCCTGTAATTTCTGCCCTTTCTAAAGTTAGACTGCCCTTCCCAAAGAGGCAGTATAGACCAACATAGGCAGGCCAGCTAGTGCAGCCTCAAATACAGTGACATGACGAGGAAAATGATATGGAACAACATCTACAAGGGAAGAAACAACTTTTCCCTGCTTTAGTTTCCTTATCCTTCCCCAAGGAGGCAGTAAATCCTCATTGGATAACTTCAGGGAGTTCTGGGACCTCATCAGGCATATGGCAAAGACTCTGGAGATATTTCTGGAAGTGGTACAAGAGAAATATGATAAGCTTCTGGAGAACTTGCACTCTTCCACACCTGGCAGGCTAGCAATGCTGACAAAGGAGGAATTGTTGGAGACTGCTGAAGATCTTTGACAGAGTCCAGCCACACCCAAGTATGCAGACAGAAGGAACAAAGTCCCTTCAGATTCCTACTTTGGTAAGGCTGTCCCACAACCATTGTTTAAGTAGGACTCCTCCTACCTACCTCCAAGCAAATAGACAACTGCTTGTTAGTCACCAAGAGTGGAATCCGTGTGGACAATCACTTGAAGAAGGGTTACTGTAGCTTCAAGACAGGTTCTTCGAGATGCATTGTCCACCTGGATTCCTTCACCTACCTTCCTTTCTGGTTATTACAGAATTCCTGCTCCTCCAGGTTTGTGTATTGGTAAAGGAATCTGAGGGATGGTTGAGCTAACTGCCTTTTTTATGTTCTTGAATGGATGAACTTCTAGGGCATAGATGTGGCCTAAAGAATCCAATCTCATGTGTATGCTGTTCATGTGGGCAACAAATCTTCAAAAGACACAGTTTATCTAAGTTACACCTCTACCCCTATATAACTTGATCCAATATAACACGAATTCATATATAACACATTAAAGCAGCATTCCGGGGGGCGGGGCTGCGCACTCGGTAGATCAAAGTTCAATATAACGTGGTTTCGCCTAGAACGCGGTAAGATTTTTTTGGCTCCTGAGGGCAGCATTATATTGGGGTAGAGGTTAAGTAACCATTTTTTAATAGAAGCCTGAAAATTGTAGCAAAGGTATTGTAGCTAGATAGGTTCTTTGAATTATTAGATCTCAAGATTGGTGGATGGACTAAATAAGAAAATGGAAAGTAAAAGAGAATTTAGGCTTGTTTTAATAAATAGGTCAGTATTTGCAAGTGTTTATACCTCTTTGTGGCCATAATCTCGTCTGAAAAGTCTTAAATTCCGTCAGTATTCAGGCTGAGTGCATATGACTTCAATAAGACTGGCCTTTAAAGTACAGATGAAGGAATAGTGCTTTTTGAACACTTTGTTACCCACATAACAGTGTTTTGGGTATTGCAAGTAGTAGAATTCTTGATTAAAGTAATTCTTTCATGAAACTGAAGGCAATTCATGTTAGTCTCACTATGATATTCGGTTATTGCATTCTGCTTTTATCTTTCACTGCAGTAGTAACTTTCTTTAATTTTAGGGAGGTAGGGTATTCCAGTTACACAGTGCAGATAATAGGGCTTCATTAATTCATTGCCTTTGGCATCCTGTTCATCCACAAAAGGACTCCGAGAGAGAGAGAGACTATAAGATGTCTGTGCATCTGCCTCTAGACTTTGTGGTCTGCTGAAGCTGCAAAAAATATAAAAACTGAATAACGAAATGCAGTTCTAAATACGGCTGTTAAGCAGAGCTTGAAAAATTTACCAGACTCCTATTATCTGAAGTGTAATCCTGCTAAGAGATAACAGCAAAAGATACACATCAGTGAGATTCAGGGCAAAGTGTTTTCACAGTCTCGGTGGAAATCTGGTTTCATTGAATTAGCAACAAAGAACTGGAATGACATAAAGACACAAAACAAAAAATAAAAATAAACAAACATTCAGAGACACTATAAAACACTTATTACAATACTAATCCCAGATACAAAGGCTGAGTTTAGGTAAGGGTGAAGGACTATATTTCAGTTGCTGAGTACCGTCTTTCTTTTCTTGTCCAGTATTTAAATGGTAGGTCTAGATTTCTACCCAAAATCTGTTTGCACAGGAAGTTTTCACTGTTCATTGTGTTAGCTGTATAAAGTGTGGCAGTAAAATCATGGAACGTAGTTCAGACTTTTGTTAATTTAAGATCTATACTTTGTCCCAACATGCGCAACACCAGTTCTGTGCGTGTGTGTGTGTTTTGCATATTTGGATTGGTTTGGTGGAAAATGGGAATAGGTGCTGAAAAAGCAAATAAATTGGGTAAAAGTGTCAATATTCAAGGTCAGGTAAAAATGGTAATTTACACTCTACTATTTACAATCTACACTGGGCTGAGAACACTGTATATGAGTGTCTTTTTCTATGAGGAATTAATATGGCTTATGAAATAAATTGCATAGTTGTGCCTTGAATTTCCATTTTATAATGTTGAGGGTTTTTTTAGATCTATTATTTTCAGGAATTGCCTTTTTGCAGAGTGAATAAAAATCGCACTCTCTCTATTAAAATTTTGTTTATACCAGGGTTCTGTCTCATATAGAAGAGTGCTTTAAACTTCCTATTCAATTACTCAAGGGCTGGGTTATAAATTTAGTATTATATACTCCCTACAGTGCATAGTGGAATGTCTGCTGATGTCCTTAGGAAGTTTGTAGAGAGATCGAGACGATGATATGGCCATTATGTTGTAACTAAACATTTGGCTATTTTGTTCAGTGCATTATTGTCACATTTACTGCTCAGTGACAAGATCTGCTCCCATTTGGGCCACTGTTATTTCTGCCTTTTTGTTTCTTTTCTTTTCTTTCCCATCCTTCCTCCTTCTGTCTTTGTGGGCCCCCAGTTGTCTCTGCATTTCCTTCTGTTCAGCAACTTCCAGTTTCAGACCCAGTGTGCTTCACTCCCACCTGTTTCTGCATTCCATCTGCTAAAATGATCAATAGTAAAATACTTTAATGTTGACAGTGAAGTATCATTGTATCATTTTAGAGTTGACACTCCAGTGTGATTCATAGGGAGAGGAGTGTGAGTCAATTTCAGGCTGCCTTCAGACTCAGGCAGATTTCACTGAATCAGGTGACCTAAATGTGAACTATGTTTTTATTTCTGAAGCCAAGAGGGCTAGAAACTTGTTTAAAAAGGGTTGGGGCGGGAGGGGAGAAGGAAGCTGTGCTTCTACACAATTTTGATACATCTTGTGGACCACCACTGGTTTATACTGATTGCTGATTATTTACTTCCATTTACTGTGCAAAATACTTATCCTTTTTCCCCCCCAGCAGTTTTGTAAAGGGTGATCCAGCTGCGTTTTTACCCATCATCAGTTATTCCTTCACGTCCTTCTCAACTTACATAGCAGAACTTTTGGTGGAATCTGATGTAGAGCTCACAGCTAAAAGCGATTTGCGTTTTATTGAAGCTATCTATAAGGTATCTAACTTTATGTTCATTGAGTTTTATGTATCTGATAATTACCCTGCCAAACATTTAATATGCGTCTCTGCTGGGTAATAGAATAATTTTGAAATTGTAATATTGGTGACACAATCATTTGGTAACTCCTGCACAAGAGGTTTGGGGCACGGGTCACTTGCTGGAGGATTCTCTGCACCTTGAAGTCTTTAAACCACAAGTTGAGGACTTCAATAGCTCAGACATAGGTCAGGGGTTTGTTATAGGAGTGGGTGGGTGAGATTCTGTGGCCTGACTAGAAGATCATAATGGTCCCTTCTGACCTTAAAGTCTCTGAGTCTGTGAGTAAATTTAGCTGGGTTGATTTGTAAAGCATATTCAATGTGTCTTCTGCTTGTTGTCTAGAGTCAAGATTTCAGAGGAGCCATGACCAGTATGTGGCAGGTCCAAATTTTGATTTATAACTTAATGAAAACAGTGAAGGTTGATATTAGCTCAACTTTACTCTTTTTAGTTGATACTATTATTGTTGTAGTTGCTAAGACCGCCAGTCATGGACTAGGACCTCATTGTGCTGGATGGTGTACAGACAGAGAACAAAAAGACAGTCCCTGCCCCAAAGAGCTTACACCAAAGTGTAAGACAAGAGACAACAAATAGGTACAGGCAGATTGATAGAATACAGAGAAACAATGAGACATAAGTGGTCAGAATGAGAAGCTGTGGTATCAACCTACCAGAAGCCTAACCAATGTCAAGTTATTAGAAAATACTGTGTCATAATTTTCTGTTAAATGACATCTTAAATCAACAGACTGTAGATATGTAAGCTTACCTGAAACATTCATTGTACAATGTATTATGTAGCCTGAAGTTGACTGAGAGTGTGCCTTATTGCCACTGAGGAAATTAAAACCAATTCTAAGTGTTCATTTTGCAAACAACTGTTCTTGAGTTGTTCCTATGATGTGCCTTTCACACTGGTGTCTATAACTAAGGTACATGCAAATTTGATCTTTTTGATACTGGCACCGTAATCTCATAAAGACTATTAAAAATTCTATACAATCCTAATATTAAAGATACATTAGACTTAAAAATCTAAGTATTACTTGCATTGTATCCTGATTATTTTACTATTGATCTAGTTTATAACAATTGGAGAAATTACAATTTGTTACTTAAAATTGTTGAAGTATGGGTTAGAGAATACATGTAGGAAAAACTGTGTACTGTAGGTTACAATAACATAAGGAATATTTCAGACTTGCTATTTTATATATAAAAACACATTTCACTCTTACATGCTAATTAAATGAAAGTGAGCTGGCTAAAGCTCAGCACAGACAAGCATGAGAAGATGCTGTTGGGTTGCAGGAAACAGTTGGAGAGGGTGGATGTAATATCGGTTTTCTTGCTTGAAAGAGTGACTGCCATGAGTTACCTAGGTTTGCAACAAAGGATGATTTTGGACACCCTCCCTCCCCATAGTTGCAGTGAGGTGATTCTATAGCACTAAACCAGTACACTTTTTACAATCTGGTTCTGACTAAGAGGTTATGAATTTTCCTTTTGAATACAGACCTTGCCACTGTTACCCACGTCTGTTACTGTAAGATTAGACTTTTGCAATAGACTGTACTTGGTGCTACACCTTAAAAGAGTTTGTAGGCTGAAGCTGGTGCAGAACTCAATAGTGGCTCAGTATTGAGCAGAACATCTTATTAGGAGCATGTGACACCAGTTCATTGCTATCTGTCTGGTCTCCAGTTAGTTTAAGGTGTTGGCTATGATCTCTAAAGTCCTAAATGGCCTGCAATCTGCATATCTGGGGGATCCCTTTTTTCCCAGTGGCATACTGCCACAGCTGCAGTCAGCTGTGGTGCACAAGTGGGATTCCAACTTATAAAAAGAGGGGGGGATTGTGGGAGAGACATTTTGTGTGGTTTCCAGGGCTCTGGAACTTGCTCCCTCACCTTGGTCCAAAATAGCTTGATTTGGGGTAATCCTATGGGCTTTCCTCTGGCTTTTGGAGTGTGTTGAGGATATACTCCTTGAATTATGAAGGGATGAAAAGGAGCTTTTTTTATAGGTGCCTGGCCGGGTCTTTTCTGATTGATGCTTAATGCTTCTGGTGTTACTAACTGAGGGTGTCTCTACACTGCAGCTGGGACCATGCTTCCTGGTGCAGGTAGACAGCAGGTTAGCACACTAAAAGTAGCAGTACTCGGGTGGCTAGCCCAAGCTGCTGCCCATGCTGCTGCCACACTGCTATTTTTAGGAGGCTTGCTTGAGCAGAGCTAGCACGTGTCTGTCTACCTGTGCTGAAAACATGCTTTCAGCTGCAGTGCAGATGTACCCTGAGAGCTAGGGTGTTAAGCCTGTAAATGCATCATCTTTTTATATTTTTATTCTTTTAAAATTGAAATAAAATCTGAACAATAGTTATTAATTTTTAACCTTGTCTGATATGGTTAGGTAATAAATATTTTAATGTAATTTGTTGCTAGCTGGTTGGTTCATGTGTGTTTCAATTTAATCTAAAGATTGTACACAAAAATCTTCCCATCAAGTTCATAATGTTCTGCTTTAATGAATATCCAAGATTTCTAACCTTTAGATCTTGATTCAAACTGAAGTAAATTATCAGCTGTTTTTACAAGGTTCCCCCCCTCCCCCATGGAATTGAATAGACTAATTTGTCAAGTTATTTCTTTGAAAGTTTCTTTATAGATAGTTCTGTAGTTTTAAACCATCCAAATTTTAAGTCATTACATTTTAAACATAAATATGAAAACTTACAGGGACTTCTGCTTGTTATATACAGGCTGCAGTATAGGTTTTTCACTGGTACAGCGTATGTAATTATCCTTAAATTACCTTATAAATATGTTGTATGCCTGGGTTAAAAGTAGGTGTGTGGTGCCATCTTAGTTAAGACACTTTACAAATGTGTAGGTTTTTTGTTTTTTTTTGTTTGCTTTTTTTGGGGGGGTGGAGGGGTTGGTGTTTTTTTGTTGTGAGGGGGAAATACTCAAATGTAGGTTTTTTGTTGGGTAGAGATGTGCTGCCCATTTTAACATTAAGTAAAAATATGGTTTCAATTCTCATTCCTGTAAGTGCCAGTTATTATTGAAATAAACATCATACTGGTATCAATAGATTAAGAATAAAAATATTTGACTTTTGTAGAGCGTTGTATTTAATCCAAAGAGATTCATATAAATACACCTTTTCTCAATTTTTTAAAAGTTTTTGTGAAATTCTGCTTTTTATTATAGCAATGCACTTCACTACATGTCACTACACTTTGTATCTATGATTCTGTATGTTTTCTAACTACAAGAGTATTTAAGCGCTATAATAGGTTTGTATGGGAGGTTGTGGAATCCCCATATTGGAGACTTTTTTTAAAACAGACTGGACAAACACCTGTCATGGATGGTCTAGGTTTAGTTGGTTCTGCCTCAGTGCAGGGGGCTGGATTTGGTGACCAATTGAAGTCTCTTCCAGCCCTTCACTTCTATGATTTTATGATTCTTTCTAGAACTGAAACAAACAAAACTGTTTTTACTGTGCATTCATATTTCTGGAACTCTCCAAAACTTTTTTCCAAACTTGCTTATTTGTTTAGACACGTATTAAGTTTGGTATTTGTATTTGCTTTTGTTTTTTAAAGGAGTGATTTGATTTAAGAGTGCCTGGTAGATTGGCATATGATGGGAGTTCCAGTTATGGGGGCAGTTTAGAATATATACAAAGACCAGCATGTGAAAAGATTCACTGGCAAAGCTAAGGGGGCAAAAGGGGCAATTGTGCAAAAATAAGAACAAAAATATAGTTTCTACAGAACAGATAATATACAGTAGTCTGGGAAACTAATAAAGTTTTACTCTCTTGCAGCTACTTCGAGATCAGTTTCAATACAAACCAGTTTTAACAAAACAACAGTTTCTCCAGTGTGGCTTTGCAGAAAGGAAAATACAGATTGTTTGTGACGTTATTAATGCTGTGATGAAAAAGCATAAGGAATTAAGTAATATGAATAAGGTACTTCAGATATGATTTACAGTATTTGAGAGAAAGATTAACTATATTTTGTATCATATTTCAGTTCAAATGTTGCTCTAACTAAAAAAAGAACTACAATAAGGATCACTGAAGTTAGAATAGGGGGATAAAAGCCCTAAATCAGAGTCCGTCCCCTTACAAATTCAGTATGTACTCTCCCAATATAGAGGATATATCAGATATTTAAGTGATTCTGCACTTGCTGCTAGCCAAAGGACCTAGACCAGGGGTTCTCAAACTTCATTGCACTGCGACCCCCTTCTGACAACAAAAATTATTATACGACTCCAGGAGGGGGGACTGAAGCCTGAGCCCGCTCAAGCCCCACTGCCCGGAGTGTGTGTGTGTGGGGGGACACACACATAGCCAAAGGGCTTCAGCCCTGGGTGGGGACGGTGGAGAGACTGTAACCTGAGCCCCACTGCCCAAGACTGAAGCCCTCAGGCTTTGGCTTCTGCACCACATGGTGGGTCTCGGGCTTCAGCCCTAGGAGATGGGGCTCCAGCAAGTCTAACGCCAGCCCTGGCAACCCCATTGAAATGGGGTCGCGACCCAGTTTCAGAACCACTGACGTAGACATACTAACATTTTGTAGTGAACAGACAAAATTTCAAGCAAAGATAAACAAATTCACGCCTATTAACAGTAAGTTTCATGTACTCTGTTACGCTTCTGGATGTAGTGAGGTTGCAAAATAGTTCATTGTACTCTGGAAGAATTTAAGGTAGATAGGAACAAAAATTGAACATCTGCTCATTTGGGGTTTTTTTATTTTATTTTATTTTATTTTATTTTTAATTTTCTGAAAAGTGTGACACCTAACAGTATAGTGTTCAGAAACAAACAAAACAAACTTTTAAGTCCAAGCATCTGCAACAAATTGTGTGTCTGTATATATTCTTACTACTTGTATGTGAGTTTTAGTTGGATTTCACAATACACAGTTTGGGTCTTATTTATATATAGATCTTAATATATATTGATTTAGTATTAGGGCAGGTAAGAAATCGAACACATCAGTTGATACTGGCTGTATGGGCAAGTTCCTTTCAGAAAAGAAATTTGAAACGTTTCTATCTCATACGAACTTGTAGGATGTAGATTGGGGTAGTCAAACCACAGCTCGCAGCTAAAGTGCAGCTCACGGAGCCCTCCGTGTCCCCCCCGCCTCATTCTCCGCCTACCAGACTGGGGTGGGGGGTGAGCTCGAGGCTTCTGCCCAAGGGGAAGGAAGGGTCTCAGGGCTTCAGCCTCACTGGAGGCACCTGCCACGGCTTGGGGCTGAAGCCCTGGCAGATGCCTTCCCCAGGGCAGAATTCCCTAGCCCTGCCGCAGAGCAGGAATTCTGCAGGGCTGACGCCCTGAACCCTGGCAGGCACGCCCAGCTCTCAAACTTCTGAAGATTATCGCATGTGGCTCAGAGGATCAGTAAGTTTGGCCACTCCTGGTATAGATAATCATTGCACGTAACACTAGTGTTTCTATTATATGCATTTTGTAACTTGTGACCCTTATTACTATAAGGATATATTTTCCTATAATTTTTTTAAAAAATTAAGTGTTAAATACCTTACAAATATTTTTGCTTTTATATCCATGACCAGGCTAGACCCAACCTCATATGTGCAAAATGTGGTTTGAGAATGTATGTATATTAGATTCACTTTCAAGTGTTTGTTTTAGAAACTATTAGCATTCTTAATTTCATATTTTTTCTATTTTTGGTTAATATTTTATAATGAAAAAATCCAACTCTGTTTCATATGTATGATGTACAATCGGATCATATAGTGATAATTTTTAACAGTTTATTTTAGGGGGGGAAATGACATTGCTAATGTGGATTTTTTGTTTATTTTGAAGGCTAAATCTCAAACAAGAAAAAAAAACAGGTCTTTAAAATCTGAGTCACAGGCAAATTGTGAGAAACTTCTTGCTGATTCTGTTATTTGCAGGACTGTGATTTCTCAGCAGGTATGAAACTAGAAAGAAAATTGTTTGCTTTTTTTATGTGTACAGTTTAAAGTTCTTTGACCCTGGTGATATTAACGAATCAAAGTAGGGCTGATCTGCAGTTGTTCAGCAAGCCAGTACCTTCCTAGAATGTAAGCTTCCATTTAAAATAAACAAAAACTTTAGTTGTGAAGATAAGTGTAAAAACAAGATGCAAACAGATGCAAAGACTGGCTCTGAGAAATGTGCTCTGCTTCAGTTCACACTGAAGTCTAATGATGGTATTTAAAGTATCGTTATAAATTTACTGTTTCATTGGTGACCAAATATGAAAGAAAGGAGAGGGACAAACATAATATGAAGACATGCATAATCTATTGATGATGGGTAGAATTTGGGCTATGAATGTAGTTTGAATTCTTTCCAATCTGACCGTAGGTAACGCCACAGCTCATAGAACTAATCTGTTATCAGAAATACTTTTTGATATTCTGCCAAAATCTGGAAATGCCTCTTCATAACACATTTCTCAGTATAATATGTTTGATCTACTAACCTCTGCTACTGTTATACTGTGAGGGAGGCAAAGAAGTTTTACTCTTATTGTTTGCCATAGAGGCAGCAAAGTTACACCCTGCAGAAATTTACAGAACTGTAATTGTTTAGGAAATCCAGACAGTCTCTACTCGGTGCATCACTTGCTGTTAAAATCTGTCCTCGTCACAAAGATTACCTGCTTCTGGCATGATTTACCACCTGACCCTACCCTTTTTATATGATAGAGTAGAACGGGGAACACATGGGACTCCTATGGACAGATTTTAACAGCTCCTTTGAAGAGAGGAATCTGTCAGCCACATTAAAATATGCGTTAATCAACCAGCATTGAAGAAACCATTGATTTGCAGAGTTCCGAGTATCAACCATTGACCATTGGTTACCTCCTTTTTTAAAGCATGCTAATTGAGAAGCTAGCAGAGAAGTCTCCAATTCTACCTTTCAGCTGCCAGTGTTCTAGATCCTTTTCATTCCGGCTTTGTATCAGTGCATGATACAGGAAAAGAGCTTATTGCTCTGCAGGAGTAGGTCTTCCATCATAGACAAGAGAAATAGATTCCTACTCATTTTGCTAAACTTCTTGTGACACTTGATACTATTGATCACCTAGTACACCTGTCCAGTCTGCAAGAGACTTCAGGGGAAAATGGAAATACTCTGAAATGGCTCAGATTCTTATTGTGCTGAAATCAGAAGGTCATCATGGACAGCTGTTCTTCCACTTCCAAAGCCATCACCTCTGGAGTCCCACAATGCACATGATTCTTCCCTTTATTATCCTGTTGCCAATAGGAAGCCATCAAGGGTATGTCTACACTGCAATTAGACACCTGCAGCTGACTGGGGCTTGGGCCAATGGGCTGTTTAATTGTGGTGTATACATTCGGGCTTGGGCTGCAGCCTGAGCTCTGGGACTCTCCCACCCCATAGGATTCTAGAGCCTGAGCTCCAGTCTGAGCCTGAACATCTACACTGCAACTAAACAGCCCCTTGGCCCAATCCCTGCAAGCCTGAGTTAGGTGGTACGGGCCAGCTGCGGGTTTTTAATTGCGGTGTAGACATACCCTGAGAGATTTCTTAAAACAGGCTGAAGTGCAGGTAGTGCATGAATGACACTGAGCTCTACATCTCCTTAAAGCTAAATATAAACAACACTGTCCTCTTGCTTCCTCATAGTTTTGATCCAAAGCCTAGTTGAAAATATCTGGGTAAAGATATATAGGGGGAAAATTGGGGTGATGTCATTGTAGGGCACCAAATCAGGAAGAGGAGGTGGATCAGGCATTTCTATCACAAATAACAAAAATATCCAAAATACAAGACGTGATAGTAATGGGGAACTTTGCCCAGACATCTGTTGGAAAAGTAATACAGCAAAATATTTAGGGATAACTAACTAACAAGAATTTTAGTGATAAGCTGGGGACGCATCGGTTGGAAGTAACGGAAGAGGAGAAGGACCTCGGAGTCCTAGTTGATTGCAGGATGACTGAGTCGGCAATGTGACGTGGCCGTGAAAAAAGCTAATGTGGTCTTGGGATGCATTAGGCGAGGTATTTCTAGTAGGAATAAGGAGGTCCTGGTTCCGTTATACAAGGCACTGGTGAGACCTCATTTGGAGTACTGTGTACAGTTCTGGTCTCCCATGTTTAAAAAGGATGAAATCAAACTGGAACGGGTACAGAGAAAGGCCACTAGGATGATCCGAGGAATGGAAAATCTGTCGTATGAAAGGAGACTCGAGGAGCTCGGTTTGTTTACCTTAACAAAAAGAAGGCTGAGGGGGGATATGATTGCTCTCTTTAAATATATCAGAGGGATAAATATCAGGGAGGGAGAGGAATTATTTCAGCTCAGTACTAATGTGGACATGAGAACGAATGGATATAAACTGGCCATCGGGAAGTTTAGGCTTGAAATTAGACGAAGGTTTCTAACCATCAGAGGGGTGAAGTTTTGGAACAGCCTTCCGAGGGAAACAGTGGGGGCGAAAGACCTCTCTGGCTTTAAGATCAAGCTTGATAAGTTTATGGAGGGGATGGTTTGATGGGATACAGTAATTTTAGTCATTAGCTCGATAACAATGGTCAATGATGGGATAGTAAAAGTTACTACAGAGAACTTTTCCAGAAGGTCTGGCTAGAGAATCTTGCCCGCAATGCTCGGGGATCAGCTGATCGCCATATTTGGGGTCGGGAAGGAATTTTCCTCCGGGGTAGATTGGCAGAGGCCCTGGAGGTTTTTCGCCTTCCTCCGCAGCATGGGGAAGGGGTCGCTTGCTGGAGGATTCTGAGCGACTAGAAGTCTTTAAATAATGATTTGGTAGTTCTACAGCTAAGTCAAGGGAGAGAATTCTTCCAGGAGTGGGTGGGTCAGGTTTTGTGGCCCGCATCATGCGGGAGGTCAGACTAGATGATCATAATGGTCCCTTCTGACCTTAGAGTCTATGAGTAAAACACAAAATTTCCAATATATTCTTGAAGTGTAGTGGGGACAAGTGGAATGCTGTGTAGTGGGGACAACTTTTTGTTTCAACAAGTGAAGGAAGTAAGTGGGGGCAGCCATTTTAGTCTTAATTTTGACCAACAGGGAGGAATTGGTTGCAAATCTGAAGGTGGAAGGCAGTTTGGGTGAAAGCGATCATGAAATGGTAAACTTCATAATTCAAAGGAAAGAAAGGAGTGAGAGCTGTGGACTTCAAAAAAGCAGACTTTTAACAAACTCAAATAACGGGTAGGTAAGATCCCATGGGAAAAATAGTCTAAGGAATAAGAGTTCCAGAGAGCTGGCAGTTTCTCAGAGAGATATTAAAGGCATATCTGCAAGCTATTCTGATGCAAAGGAAAGATAAGAATAGTAAGAGGCCAATGTGGCTTTTTCAGTAGCTCTTCAATGACCTGAAAATAAAAAAAGAATACTAGAAAAAGAGGAAACATGGATAATTGGCTAAGGAGGAGTACAAAAGAATAGCATAAGCATATAGGGACAAAATCAGAAAGCCCAAGGCACAAAGTGAGTTACACCTAAGTAATAAGAAGAGGTTCTATAAATTACATTGGAACCAAGAGAAAGCAAAGGAAAAAAGAGGTCCTCTACTTAGCGGGAAAGGAATGCTAATAATGGACAACATCAAGAAGACTGAGGAGTTTAATGCATATTTTGCATCAGTCTTCACCAAAGTTAATGATGACCAGATACTCAACACAATCAATAAGGGGGAAGGAACACAAGCCAAAATAGGGAAAGAACAAGTTTAAAAATGTTTACCCAAGTTAAATATAATCAAGTCGCCTAGGCTTGATGAAATTCATCCTATGAGACTATTTCAGCTAGTTCCTTAAATCTCTGAACCAATAGCAATTATCATTGAGAACTCATGAAGGAAGGGTGAGATTCCAGAAGACTAGAGAAGGGAAAACATAGTACCTCTCTTTAAAGGGGGAAACAAAGAGGACCTGGGAATTATAGACTGGTCAGGCTGACTTTGATACCTGGAAAGATACTGGAACAAATTATTAAACAATCACTTTGTAAGCACCTATTAGATAACAGGATTATAAGGAATAGCTAGCATGGATGTGTCAAGAACAAATTTTGCCAAACCAACCTAATTTCCTTTTTTAGCAGGATTACTGGCTTAGTGGTTAGGGAGGAAGCATTAGACATGATATATCTTAATTTTAGTAAGGCTTTTGACACAATCCCCTATGATATACTCATAAACAAATTTAGGGAAATGCTATCAGGTAGGTGCATAACTGGTTGAAAGACCTTCCTCAGAGTAGTTATCAATGGTTTGCTGTCAAACTGGGGGAGAATATCCAGTGGGGTCCACAGGAATCTTTTCATTAATGACTTGGATAATGGAGTGGAGAGTACACTTATAAGTTTGCAGATGACACCAGGCTGGGAGGGGTTGCAAGCAATTTGGAGGAATGGATTAGAATTCAAAACAACCTTGACAAATTGGAGAATTGGTCCAAAACAACGAGATGAAATTCAATAAAGACAAGTGTGAAGAAGAAATCAAATGCACAACCACAAAATGGGGAATAACTGGCTTGGTGCTAGTACTGCTGAAAAGATTCTTGGGGTAATGGTGGATCATAAATTGAATGTGCATCAACTGTGTGATGCAATTGCGAAAAAGTCTAATATTCTGGGGCATATTAACAAGTGTTGTACCTAAGGCATAGGAAGTAATGTTATATCAATAGAATAAAAACCAGCAGGATTTTATTAAGAGGGATAAGGCAAAGATGCCACATTTATTGTAAATATAATGATAACGCAAAAGATAAAAGTAAACAATGTTGTTTGACTACTTATTTCTATTACTACTTATTCCTTATACATGCATACACGCGCGTGCGCACACACACACACACACACATTCATTTACACAATCATTTATTTAAGTTTTATATAGGTGTTATAGTTACCAGCCTAGAAGTTGCTCATGCCAGGTATCTTGGTCATGAGAATGGAGCTGAGTCTGTGTCAGGTGCACCTGTGCTCCTGGAGGTTGGCAGCAGAACCAAAGACTCAAAATCCTCAGTCTTGAGTCCATTCTTATAGGAATTAATTCCTATGTTAGTCTATGGGAGCTGTTTTATTCTGCTGTTGCTGACTCGATCAGCAGATGGCACATTCCACATTGAAGTCAGAACATTCAGAGGAGTAGGGCTTACACCATGGAACTCTTGCAAGGGGTAGGAGACATTGCTGTGCTCAGAAAGAAATGTAATACTGATCTTTTGACTTGGCTTTCCCTCAGTAAGCCTACCTAGAAAAACTAAAAATAAACAAAAACACCTAATCAAGCTATTTTTCTAACAGGCTGCCAAGGAAAAGGAGAGATGTTTCTTACTTTTAAATATGTGGGAAGCATATTTGGGGTGATGGGCCATATGACTCTGAAACGATTATCAAGGATAACTCTGTTTTTGTTTTCACAGTTTAAAACTTTCATGGTCTGTCTTACAACTGGGTGAGATTAGATTGCTTGGGTGTATAGATAAAAGCAAAATAATTAAATGCAGAACATTGTACATTTAGTTGGCAAGAATGTTTTTGTTGTAATAAATCATACATGTGGATTATTGTTTTTTACATACAAAGAAACCTCAAGTGGAACGTCACCCAGATAGTGAAGTTAATGTGCATGGCTATAATACAGCCATTCCAGTAGAAGAAGATAGTGAAGAAGAATCCTGTGTAGCTGATGATGTTTTAGAAGTTGTGTGTGAACAAGTAAGAATTTGAATTTTAAAATGTAGAGTTTGGTATGATAGCCTAAGTGGCTACCAAATATCTTTTTTTAGTTTTTTCAAAATTAAACTTGATCTATAAGTATATAATAAATGTGTAAAGAACATTGGTAGTACAATTGAACAACTTATTAAGGAAAAAAAGGTTTTAACATGAGTAGCAGTTGAGACTTACTACATCTTATTTATTTTGAATAATGTCCAAATGTGCAATGTACTGTACAAGCACAAAAAAGAGGGTCCCTGCTCCATGGTCTCTTAAAAGATCATACCAGATGGTCAAAAAACAGAGGGTAAAAGGAGAAGAGGCACAACAAGCCTGTGGGAATAGTTATGTGGTGGTTTGTCTTGTCTTGATATTATTTCTATGTAAAGCACCCCCAGTTACCCCACAACTTCAGAGTCAGCTGGCAGGTATCTCTAATGTGCAAACTTTTTGCATAAAGCAGTTCACAGCAATTTCTGAAGGAAAAAGCATTCATAAATGTGACTCATCACAATGGTTGAAATGACCTAGTGGGGAAGAAAAAATGTTCTACACTTCTGCAGTGGAGTTTATCATGTCTGTTCAATTGTATTTATGCCTAAAATTAGAGAAAGTAAAATCTCTTATTGTTCTTATTTCCAGGCCACAGAAGATAATAGTCAAATTGAGCTGCTAAAGAGCCAGCTTGCTGATTGCCAAGAAAAACTTAATAAGCTAAATTGGATGGAAGATAAACTACATGTTTTAGAAGAGAGAGTGAAAGGGAAGGTTATTATAGATGAGAAGGACTGGAATAATCTCCTGAGCCGGGTCTTGCTTCTTGAAACAGAACTGTTATTGCAGTCAAAAAAGGTATATTTTACCATGAAGCTTCAATTTTATTGGGGAGGTTGAATGTGTAGCAAGGTGGATTGATTTTAAACCGGGGATTTTAATCTTATTTAGCATTTGTATGTTGTTTGCCTAAAGAGAGGATGATTCTTATTGGTTGGTATAACCATCAAAATATGTTGTTTTGCAACTAAATATGTAGAACCTTAGAGTTACGAACCTCAGAGTTACGAACTGACCAGTCAACCACACAGCTCATTTGGAACCAGAAGTACACAATCAGGCAGCACACATCCCCTCACCCCCCCCCCCCCCCCCAAAAAACAAGTACAGAACTGTGCAAGACAAAAAAAAAAAAAAAAAAGGGAGGGTGCCTTATCTTTTCAATTTAAAAAAAAAAATTGAAAAGGTAAGGAAACTGTTTCTGTGCTTGTTTTATTTAAATTAAGATGGTTAAAAGCAGCATTTTTATTCTCCATAGTAAGGTTTCAAAGCTGTATTAAGTCAATATTCAGTTATAAACTTTTGAAAGAACAACCATAATGTTTTGTTCAGAGTTGTGAACATTTCTTGAGGGGTTCGTAACTCTGAGGTTCTACTGTGTAGCCTTTACATGAAATCTAGTACTACTTTTGCTAAATAGGGAGATACACTATATCTATGCACATTTAAACAATTATAAAACGTGACATACATTTATTCAAATTCTTAATTTTTACTACTTTGTTAGAAAATGGTGAATGAGGCAATTCTTTTCTACTAGATTAATTTTTTTACTTGTGATTTGTATCAAGATACATTTAGATGAAAATTAGAATGCAGTCAAAATACGCTAAAACAGCATTCAAAATTTGTTTGCTAGTTAAATACTTAAGAAAAAATAAGTTTTTTTTTTTTTTCTTTTTTTATTAATCAAAACCTGTCTTGCATTTAAAACTGAATTGTGAAACAAAGGACGTATTATCTGTAGTTAGTGAATTGAAGTGATTGTTTCATAGACTTGTAGAGTACATCTATACTGTAATAAAAGACTCACGCCATGGCTGCAGGGTCAGGTCAGTTTACAGTAACTCTTCACTTAAAGTCGTCCCGGTTAATGTTGTTTCATTGTTACGTTGTTGATCAATTAGGAAACATGCTTGTTTAAAGTTGTGCAGTGCTCCCTTCTAACATTGTTTGGCAGCCGCCTGCTTTGACCACTGCTTGCAGGAAGAGCAGCCCAGTGGAGCTAGCAGGTGGGTGGTTGAAACCAGGGTAGACTGACAGCCCCCCATCAGCTCTCCCTATCAGCTCCCCGCTCCCCTAAGTTCCCTGTGCAGCAGCTGCCCAACAGGCTAGCAATTGCAGCTGTCCCTCCCTCCACTGCCATGTGCTGCTCCTGCCCTCTGCCTTAGAGCTGCTCCCCAAGACTCCTGCTTGCTTGGAGGGGGGGAGGAGAAAAAGGGGGGATAATGTCAGGATGTTCCCCTCCCCCTGCTCCTGTACCCCTCTTACCCCATCTTCCATAGAGCAGGGGGGACACACGACAGAGGGAGCTTCCAGGCAGTAACAGCTGCAGCTGCGGTCTGGTTTCAGCTTGCTGATCTAATTAACAAGGCAGTGTACTTCTGACCCCACTCTTCATAATTAAAGGGGAAATGCGCATCTCTCTCTCAGGGTGTGTGTCTCTGTCTCTGTCTGCCCTCCCTCCTTTCCTACTGCCTTGTACAATAGAGTATGAGAGTTAACCCTTGAGGGCTCAGCCAATTCCTAGTTCATCATTTAGCAGTAAGGCATTCCCTGGAAATATCCCACCTTTTGACTCCTTCACCTCAACCAAGCTTCACAATCATCACCACTGTGTACAGTATAAATTGTTTAAAATTTATACTGTGTGTGTGTGTGTGTGTGTGTGTGTGTGTGTGTGTGTGTGTGTGTGTGTATGTATACACAGTCTTTTTTGTCTGGTGAAAAAAATTTCCCTGGAACCTAACCCCCTGATTTACATTAATTCTTATGGGGAAATTGGATTTGCATAACATTGTTTTGCTTAAAGTTGCATTTTTCAGGAACATAACTACATTAAGTGAGGAGTTACTGTACTTGGGCTTGCCGGACTTAGGTTACAGGCCTGTAGAATTGCTGCATAGATGTCCGGGCTCAAGCTGGAGGCTGGGTGCTGGGGTAAGGATCCTACCACTCGGCCCCCAGCCTGACCCCCAATGTCTATGCAGCAGTTTTACAGTCCCGTAGTCTGAGCCCCGTGAGCTTGAGCCAGCTGACCTGGCCCAGCCGTAGGTGTTTAATTGCTGCATAAACACATCCGTAGATTCTGGTCACTATGTCCTTCAAGATTTTAGAGCTAGTAGATCTCCGCCTCACACCTTGTTTTTATTCGTACATTGGAAGAGAAAAGCAAAGGGTTTCCTCTTCTTCAACTTACTTCTAATGACCTAATGATTTAAACTGAAATTGTTGAATAAATTGAAATGGAAAAAGTGTTCTTTCTGTACTTACAGAAGAGATTACTGCTGTCAAATGCTAGGTTAGCATTTCAGCAAATTATATGGTTCCAGGTGACTTGCACTACTTCAGTGGCTTGACTTTCTTCACAGCTTCAGAAGCAAATGTGCTGCTTAAATACTACCTTTTCATTTAATTTAAATGATTTTAATAGATTTTTAGTAAGGTTAAGCCTGATGTAGGTTTTCATAATTTCAAATTTCATTGTCAATAGTTTTATTTTTAAAAAGAAAAAATTATTTAATTTAAATTTTAAAATATTTTTGATTTAAAAAAAACCACAAACATTTTCTCTACCCTGATCTGTACTAATATTTAGCCATTAGAATATCTACTATTTGTAAGGTAATGTGTGACCATGATCACGTGACAAAATTTTAAACAAGACAGAAATCTCAATTTCCTCATGAGCCCACAATTCCTCCTCTCTCCCAATTGTGCTCTCTCCTCCTTTCAGGGCCCCCTGTTTCCCTCTCATCCAAAAAAAAAGTTAGTGATTTGTTACTGAAAAGTGTACAACTATTCCTTCAGGACTTGTGGAGCAGCACTGTGCATTGTAATGGAGTTTCCCAGAAGGAGCCTGCAGACCCTGAGGGAACTACAGAAATAGCTCTGCAGTTTATCAGTGATAGCCACTGTGTTAGTATGTGGTACTAATACATTTACTGAAGGAATGTAATTACTGTTTGAGTGGTTGAATTTTTTCATAACAATAGCAGCCTGCTTAGTGGCACATGATTTTTCTCTTACTCTAACTGTCTCATCCTACCTTGTTGGATTTTCTTCCTGGAACTGTAATAATTTATATGAGACCACCAAAGTACCACTTATGAATCTGATTACTGTTTAATTTCCCAAGGCAAGGTATATCATATTTTGAAAATAGAGAATCTTTTTACAAGAGCTTCTTGAAAAGGTTAGACTTTCGTTCTGTTTAGCATTATCTGGTTTTCACACTAGACATCTTCATATCTTCAGGCAAACCATCTAGAAACGAGATGCAAAATTAAGAATGAGAATTCAGCAGATGGTTTGCTCAGTACTGGGTAAACTTACTTCATTCATTGGGCAAGTTTCTCATTGATCATCATCTTATTGATTTCTGATTTAGTGGTTGGCATTTCTCCAATTCTTTCACTCCTTGTTGGTGACATTAGGTAAACTTTCTAAATGCACATGAGATTTAGTGACATCACTATGCTCGGTATGTTTAACATGCCACAGAAAATCAGCATTTTTCCTCAGAGTAGTGTATCTTTTTTTTAACTTTAAAAGCTTTTGAGAGGTAGAGGTGTAGGGGTGTGTGTGTGTGTGTGTGTGTGTGTGTGTGTATAATATAATATAAAAAATATTGAAAAAATTTATATATATCTAATGCTAGTGTTCACAGCACAGTATATTTATGAGTATGTGTTCAGGATCTTCCTGTAATGCTGTAAATTACAATCCTCAGAATACTTCAGTTATTGTGAAAAGCTTCCAAAAGTTGGAAATCTTTGCAAAAAATACTTGACTGATGCTGCAGTTTCTTGCAGAAATGTTAGAATGTTCAGTCACATCATTTTTTTTGGTTGTAGAAAGTTGTAGACATCGTTTGTGTTATAAACATTATAATATGGTTCTCATTCTACATTTATTGAAAATGCATTGTTCATCTAAAAGAGGGTTTTTTTTGGGGGGGGGGATAAATGAGGAAAGCTGCCATCTCTCTATGGTATTTCAAGATGCTCACTTAATAAATTTTTAAAGAAAATTCAGTGGCTCAAAGGATGAATATGGAGCTTTTCAATTCTAGATCATGTTTGAATTTGTCTCAGGTCAGTAATGACTGAAATGTGATACCATCTGATGTCTATTAATCAGTCATTGTGGATGAATTTGGTCTTATTTCTCAGTGTATGTCCAAATCACACAATCATTGTTAACAGTTTGTTACCCTTGCTAGTGCTCTCAGGAAGCCAAGGATTGGATGAGCATAAAGAGAATTGCCCTCTCTTTCACAGGTCACTTGTTGAGGCACATTGTGGTGGAGACAGTGTGGAGAAGCTTGCCCCTGCTCTCAACTACCCCAGCTCTACCTGTTCTGTGGCTTGATAAATGCCTTCTAATCTGGAACTTTTCAATACCACTAAATCCAATTAAAACAATAGATAAATATAAATAAATATTCATTATTTTGCACAGTACTGTGGATTAGACTAGCCTGTTATTTATCTGCCACTTAAATATTTTAACAGTAGTACCATTTTTTTAAAACATCTAACCGGATTGTGTTTCTTTTTAGTCTAGACTATTGTTGTAAGAGCGGAGTATACAAAAACAAGTTTGATTTAGGTTGTGTGCACCATGGTTGCCTATTTTTCAGCATAGAAGAAGCTGGTTCTTGCAACCTTCTTTTGAGAAGCTCTGAAATCTCAAAATAATATGTACATTCTAAGACCAGGCCCACACCACTGTCAAAGCAGCAGCGACACACATTGCACTGAGGATACCTGGAGCTCTCAAGGCAGCTGCAGTGGAAGGGGTTGGGGAGAGGAAGCCAATCCAAACTTCTCCCAACTCTGAGGGCAGTAATTACTGTTTTCCTGTCCCCAAATGCCTGGGGAGGAGGTAGGAAAGAGAGCTGAGGGCTATGCCCTTGGGACACTCACCCCCGCCCCCCTCAGTGTAATAGCCTTCTGCTGTTACTTAATGTAGTTAGTCCAGTAGCTCAAGTGGTAGATTTGTGTTATAGTGCTGAATGTCAGAGTTCAAACCTTGCTGATCACTCACAATGGTGGAGGGCATGGTTTATTTTTGTTGTTTGGGTTTTTTTTATACTTTTCCTTTAAATCAAACTAGGAAATTACATACAAAAATCTATGTTAAAAGTTGGCACTGCAACCTTAATTCTGCCCCTTGTACCTTCACTTTATGATACCAGCCTTCAATTACATGATCATATGCTATTTTTCTACAGGACCCCTACATCATTTAGCATACACGATGGATGCTAGCAGGCAGAATTAAGGTTGCATTGACAGCAGTAAATCTGGCACTTGCTAACTTTTGAGTTATTGACATGTAACCAAAATAATGTTGTTTAATGTAAGTTTTTGTATTAGAATATATGTGGCTCTGAGACTGTACATTGTACATGTGCACTCACCCTACTCCATAAATTCATATGGTGCATTATTGAAATGAAAACAGTTCTAGTCCCAGAGGGGTTTCACAAGGGTGGGGGCAGGGCCGGTGCAACCATTTAGGCAACCTAGGCGGTCACCTACGGCACTAGGATTTGGGGGGCGCCATTTTCTTCGGCAGCGACCGCGGTGGCCGGATCTTCGGCCGCCCTGGTCACCGCCAGCATTTAGGCGGAGGGAGCTGGGGCAGTGGAGTGCGGGGAGGGCCACCTGCAGCAAGGGGGTGAGGGCGGCACGCAGGGGAACTCCCCGCCTCAGCTCACCCCTGCCCCGCCTCCTCCCAGGCTTGCAGTGCCTAACCTGATTGCCTCAGGGTGGGGGGTGGGGAGCTGCCGCGGGGGGGGCGGGGGCACCTCAGGGCGGATGGGGGGAGCAAGGTAGAAGTTTTGCCTAGGGCGCGAAACATCCTTCCACCGGCCCTGGGTGGGGGCATCCATCTGCATAGATTAACTTGCAGGATCCGGGCCTAAATTAGACAAACATAAGTTCATGTTTCTGAAAGGAAAAACAGTAACTCTCGATGGTCAAGGCAAAACCCTAAAACTAACTTTTATTTTCTTAGCAAATTAATCCAGAAGAAGAAAATGGTCACATTATAACAGAGAAAGCAGATATAGCATTAATATTGACAATGTATAAAACATTTTTGGTTTTTTTTTTCACCATTTGTATCATGAGCCAAGTGGGTATTTTAGCCAAAATTTTCAAACTTGATTATCTAAAATTAGACAACCAAATCCAGCAATAGACCTCAAATCAGCAGCCTCAGAGTCAGAGGAGAAGAGCACTTGCAGCCGCCGGTAGTCAGTCATTCAGAGCTGTTGGTGTACAGTGTGTTTTAATAAACACCACTCAGCCTGATCAAACAATCACACCTGGATTGTTAGGCATTCCACTATGAAACTTTTGGGGTCAGTTTTTACAGCAAAGTTGGTATTTCAAAAGACGAAATGCTTTAATGAATTGACCATTTTTTCTTATGATATAAATGGGTATACTAATATAAAGGGTCAAATTTTGCATGCTTTACTCATAGGAGTAGTCACATAAAGCTACTTCCATAATGCTAGAAAAATGTGGTCAGTACCGTACATATATATATACATATATTCACCCATTTGATTATAATTCTCAGTACACAGATGACATTTAAATAAGACTCATGGCTAAGTTATAGAATTTTTTTTGTAAATGGCAAAAACAATTATTGTTTCAGGGTGACTTATCTACAGAATTTAACAATATGAGTGAAGACCATACCTCTAGTAGGAATATGACTCCAGTTTCTCCTGGTGAGTGTTTGCAATGCTCTTTACTGAAAAGGTTTTCTTTTAAGCATGCTAGCCTTGCATAAAATTGTGTCACAGTTAGGATTTTAAGTTGTTTAAATAGACACTGTCAACTTTAAAACAAACAAAACTAACTACATTTCAAGTTTAGCTGTTTCAAGTACAAGCCAGCCCCTGAAATCACCCTGTTAGTTTTGGGACTTTTATGTACATTTCCTATTTTATAGAATGTGTTGTGTTTTCTCCCCTCTCCTGTGTTGCTGTGTCTATTCTCACAAAGATAATTAATTATTAGAGAAACATATTTCTTTATTTTTGTTTATAGTAAGCTCAAAAAAAGGCCTGAGGCACAAATGTGATTTTTTTTTTTAGTTGATATTCAAAGACAGATTATCCTTTTTTTTCCCCTTTAACAAACTGTAAAATACTAGTAAAAGTAGTGGATAGTGGCCAAGTAAATTTCTGAAGGTGTACACAGCAAGCTTTTGAAGCTAACTATTTCCTAAGTACAAAGGGACCCAGGAGAAAATCACACTAAGTATCTTGTCAGGTAAATAACCCCCTCTGGACAGCCCCATCTCTGAGGCCAGGAAAGTAGAGGTACAGATGTGGAAAACTGAATCAAATTTTTCACTCACTCTTCCTTAGACTTCATCCATATTGCCTCTCTCTTCTTCCTCAAACTGTGGCTTGACTTGCCACTCCCCCAAGTCTGATCCATCCTTAGTTTCCTAATTCTCCCATTTGATTTTCTCTGGTAATATACACTTAAAGCACTGAGATGTGCCTACAACCTTAACTTCCCCTTACAGTGTTCTGTGCAGGAATATATATTACCCAGCATGTTTATGGTACTGTCTGTAGTTTAAAATCTTTCTCAAGTAAAAATCTTATTCTTAATGTGTCATAGACTTACTTAATTAACATAATTTTTGTAGACAGCAGAGTAAAGATAAGATTCTCTCTGACTGTGATGCCTCGTAAGTGAAGTGACAAACTAAATCTTATACATCCTTTACCTCTGTAGTATTTTTCTAGATTGTCCTACATATCAAGCTTGCTCTAACACCCACAATTGTTTTGTCAAAATACCGTACATAAATTTGTGATAGTGGGCTATATAAGTTTTGAATTGATTTATCTTATCACATGATATAGATCAGCTGCCATCTGGAGGTTTTGAGATCCATTGCTAAATAGTGCGGTTTACAATATTATTTTCTGAATGCAGACTCAGGACTTGTAACCTGGATCCATAGACTGTAGCTTTAATTAAAAAAACAAAGCCAAAAAACCAAACCCTACATTTTTTTAAATGGGAATTTTTGCTTTCCTCAGGAATACAGGTTTTTAAAATCGTTATTTTTTTTTAAAATGCTAGGATAGCATCAAGCTATTCCTGATACAAAGGGTAGGGATTTTCTAATGCGTTTGATATGTTGGCCTAGCTCTGCTCCTATTGAAACTGGCACTTACTGTTATACAAATGTTTAAACCCTGATTCTGTTGAAGGAATACTAGCCCTAGATTATTGGAAACTGACTACATTTTTGTTTGTATTTCAGCTGTTTATACTGTAAATCACTTACTGAATTAAAAACATATTTGGAAAAGCTTTTCATGTTATAGTAAAATATGTTTACAAAGATAATTACTATATTGCTTAAACTTTTTTTTTAAAGTTTAAAAGATCCCACAGCTGTATAAGAAAAGTGGTTTATAGTAAGAAAACAAATGTGAGCTGTCTGAAATTATTGAACGTTTTGCCCAGTAATTGTACTTGCCTAAGTGTTTCAATTGACTGTAATCATGACAAATGCAACATTCCTGGATAATCTTTGTTGTAATTTCTTTTTTGTCTGCATCATACTGAGCATACTCTGTTCATGTTATTTTAAAAGAATATGAGAAACCCATCTTGGACCTTTACCAGTAGCCTTTTTCTTTCTAAACAATGCATTCTCTTCTGTTATTACATACTGTAAATCAAACTGTACGATAGCTGACCCTGCTGCAAGAGAGCAAAAAGGCAAAGGTGACCTAAAAATGAATATTTCTCCACAGATATTGAGAGGAAGGAGGAGATGCCAGAGTCTCTTCATCAGTCGTCTGGATACAGTTCACTATTATCCACAGACCCATCTCCTAAAGCCGTAACCATTAATTATCATGGTTTGACAGAGATTTCAAAGGTAAGTAAAACTGGCAAATGCTTAGTTGATTTCCTTTCTAAGGTCAAGAGAACAAGTAAGCATTAGTTTTAGTTGTATATACTACTGGCAAAAAACAGCAAAACTATGCAAAACTTCATCTAGGTCTGTCTCATAAAAATCCTTTTGATATGTAAACAGTGCTTAAAGTCATTTTTTTGCATGAATTCTCCAGGTTAAAAGTCCATTTCTGAAGATTGTTGGCTTTGAAGGATTGCCTAAATATGTTGCTTTTAAATTGCAGGAGACAACAAGACAAAGAATGGAAAGGATAAGTAAAATGTAAGTAATAGAAAAGGGCAGCAGGAATTCATTTCCCAGTAGGGAATTGTACTGGACTAAGACATATATAGAATGTGCATATGTGTTTCAAACCTCAAAGGTCTCTACATCAGGTGTGGCATTTCCTTATGACTCCACTGGATAATAAATCCACTTACAGTTCTGTGTTTGTGGGATGAGTCACTGTTTTGGTTTGTAACAAGCAATATAATGCATTCTTAATGGTATTAACTAGAGATTAAAGAGTGTTTAGAATTTGGTTGACAACTAATAGGAGTATTATCTGTCTTCTGATAAGAGTTTACTGGAACTACATAAAACTTGTGTTCAAACTTTGAGGTGAAATTTTAAATGAAAAGAGCTAGACCAGTTTCAGACCAGGCATCACATAAAGATACCCAAAATAATAAGCAGTATCTACTGCTGGTTCTAAGATTTGTAATGAAAATTTACAGGTAGAAATAACTTTTATTACACTTGCTGAAGTAAAATGAAATGCATCATCATAGTGCAACTTCTATTCAACAAGATTTCTGTATCATATAAATGAGTTACTTCAGGAAGCTGAAGTCATTAATCTTGTCTGCCACTTTGCAAAAACCTAAGCTCTCTAATGGTGACAGCCTTTTTAAGGCTAATTTGTGATATACAAAGTGTCAATTATCTCCTCCATTAACTTTATTTTTGTGAGTTTTGTTCCTTCTCTATGTATATTTTTTAAATCTCTCTCTCAAATACAGCAAATCTAATAGCCTGACCAGTGTAAAAACAAACAAACAAAAAGTCAGGAATGCTGCTTTGTTACTTTAGCTTCATTCATTAGTAGTAAATGTTTGTTTTAGTCTTTGTTTTAACCAATTTTAAAAATATTTTTAGGATTGAAGAAACTTCAGAATTGCTGAAAAATTCAAAGTAACACATCGTAGACAATTTTCTGTCTAGACTTCTGGATCTCAAAACTATTATGTAAATTTGTACAATTTTAAAGTTATTTTGAATATATTAGTTTTAAGGACTATAATTGTTTTAAAATTGTTTTTATTTTTACTTGAAGAATAAATGTTTTCTAATACCTTTTGTGTCATGATTACATTAATTTTAACCTTTTGCTATAGAAAATTGCATGAGTTGAAGTCATTACAGCGGTGTATTTTTGTGTTGACATTTGTTGGCAGCGTGCTAAGTAATATGTTTTTTAAAGTGCAGGCTTGAGGACCATGGTTTACATCCTGTTGGAAACACTCCAGCTGGGACTTGCATATTGCACCCAAGAGACTTTCTTACATACCATCTTGCCATCTGTACTGTTCAATAAGACTTAATGAAAACTTAAATGCACATATTGTAAATGTGTACCTTTTTTGTTTTGTTTTTTTAATTATAAATTTTCATGGTTTAGTCAGAAAGCACCCCAACACATTATGGCTTCCATTAACACTGACAAAGTGAAGGTCATTTGGATCCTAAACACTAAAATGTGTAAGTAAGTCCACAGACTTTGACTATGAGAGATGTGGTGAGTGTTTTAGTGCTCTATTACCCAACACATTTTAAGACCAGCAGCACAGATGGAGACCATCCAGTGTACAAAGACATACAACATTTTTATGATTTGAAACTATATAAAATTTCTCTTTTGAGACATAAGTAGATGTAAGACTTCCATAAACATGATATAGTCAAATCAAAGGTGTCAGTGTGGGCTGTGTAGAGAGATGGGATTTCATCCTTCTTTTTTAAATTACTGGGTATTTAAAGTGTTACATCATGCTGTAGCTATTCATATTCCTTTGATTCACATGAAAAGATCAAAAAATGACATTGCAACAGCTGAAGATATCAAGACTTTAATGGTATAATTTTCAGATGGACCATCTGTTTGTTCTTCCGTTGTAAAAATAATTGATTTGATTTAATAATAATTATGAATATGTTCCTCCATAAATATGTGATTGATTTCATTTTACATATCCAAACTGAGTAACATACAATAATCTGTTGTTGCTTCATAAACTCAGTGAAAAGCTTAAGGACTGAACACACTTGTAATAAACTCCCATTTTTTTCCAGTATACTTAAGCTGCAGGTTCCCTGGGAAGTAAGCTTTACACTGGTGATGGCAACTTACTTTAAAGTTTATTTGGAAATACCCCTGGCTCACAACCCACTACTCAGTATCCTAAAGAATAATTGTTTAAATTGTTTCATTTCGAGAGAAGAAAAATTTCCTACTGATCTGAGATGGTGTCTGTTGTGTGCAGTAAATAGAAATTATAGCACCATCTTGTGGTGCATATTTATACGAAGTATTTTTCAATGTAGAATAAAATTGTTTTGATACAGAGTACCCACAATCACTGTTGCTTTGAAACAGTAATGATAATGTTTTGAGTATCGACTTTTCATTGTTTACTATATTGTATTGAAACAGGCTTCTAACTGGTAATTTAGGGTGGAAATTACTGCAAACACAGTGGCATGCTCCCAAAAGTGCAACTCCACTGTTAGCAGTAACAACAGGAACACTAGGTGAGATGAGCAACGCCACTTTTATCATTGTGGTGACTAGAAGTAAAAATGCTAGTATCCCATGTATACTAATACACTGGTAGATCTCCATGACTGGTAATGAAACAGTTGGCGATTTCCCCCCAAAAGAGTTAGACATTAGAGAATGTGTTTTTCCTAACAGCTTTTATCATGACTAATTTCTTTCAACTTGCCTAACAAGAATTCCGGGGTTTCAAAATGTTTTACATGACTACTGTTTTTATCTATTTACTGTGCTGCTATTCACACTTGAAAGTTCTTAAAGATGCTTCTTTAAAAGAGAAGAAAAATCAGTCCACTGCAGAACAGACACTCCTTTCCTGAATACCTTTCTTCTTAATTTATATAATTTAAAGAAATTAATTGAAGTCTCTCTCTCTCCTCATAGATCATACAAAAGAATCCCACCTTTCAATTCTTATGACACTCGTGATCATGTAAGGGATAATGAAGCATAATTGTATTAAAGTGGAACACTGAAGCAGGACCTCTTCCTAAAATTGCAGTTGATCTTGGACTGGGTTCTAAATCTTCTAGTAGATGTGAACTGAAGCATGAATGCTTGTTTGAAGAGTCAAAGTAATAAAAAATAAAAATAAAAAAAACCCAACCCCAGAACCATAGCAATCATCCAATATCTTTTAAAAATTATTTAGAACATGCTTAGCGTGTGTAGTAACCGTAAAAATCTGATAGTTACTGAAATATAATCTGAGTCACAGCCCTTTTGTTAATCTTAATTGGGGTTGCTGTAGAGGGCTTCTTGGGTTTTAATATTTGAATGCTGTGAAGCATAGCGAGTAAGGTAACAATTGCAGTATATGGCCTTAGAATGCACTTTAGGCTTTATCATATTGGGTTAGTTATTCTAATAGAGATGACAGAAACAGTATCTCACGAAGAGCCTGACCTAACTCCCCTTGACCTAAATGGTCTCAACATAGTAATGCTTTAGGGGGAAGGGGGGAAAGACAGGATTTAATTCTTAATTCTCTACAGTAGCTGTGATCTGTGCGTGTGTGTGTGTGGGGGGGGGAGGGGGGTTGGTCACCATTATTACTAAGTATGTCCCACTTTCTTGTTTTTATGCTGCTTCTATGAATTATATTTCATAACTTTACACTGGTCCTTGGGGAGAAATATATTTCTTCCTTGTATTATTGAGTAGCTCACCAGCTGGTCAAAAATATGCTGGGTTTTTGCAAAGCTGAAATGTTTCATGAACACACATAAATTTTGAAGAAATTTTCATAGGGAAAGTTTTTGGGGTCCAGGGTTCTTTGGTCACTTTTAACAAGAAAGAGACTAACATACTTTGTAGGTTGGTGATGTTTACGCTACTGGCTTGGGATGTGGGACACCCAGGTTCGAATCCCTGCTTTGCCTGATTTAGACTTTTTTCATCCAAGATCACTCCGAATCAGGTAGAGCAGGGATATGAATCTGATTCTCCTACTTCCCCAACCAGAGCCCTAACCACCAGGCTGTAAAAGGTGAGAGTATACTCATCCTCAGCTCAGGTTTCGAACCCAAGTGGATATTTTGGCAGAATTCTGTTTTTCAAAAACAATGGAAAGGTTTCTGTTTTGTTCCAATGTGGAATGAAAACAAATTCTAAACCTTAGAAAGTTTGCCATGGAATGGAATTGTCGTCTCCGGACAGCTCTACTGAAGAGGAGAGATCCTTTGTCTGCTAGTGTTTGATTTCCCCATGGTGTAATCTTCTGGAGTGGTGTTTGTTTCTGTAGCACTCCATAGATGATGTGTAGAGCTCATGTTGTAAATTCTAAGAAATGGGTATTATGCTGCTCTTTTAACCTATTAACATGAGGTACTGGTGCAGCTTTGAAAAAAACACTCCAGTATACAAATGCTCTCTGCATCTTAAGCACATCTGAAACTTGTTCCCTGGCAGTGTATATTTGTTCCATTGGAATTGCACTTCTAATTTATCAGGGTTTTTTTTGTTTTCAGTCCGAGAAAAAAGGCACTTTAGTTATGGGAAAAACTCCAGTGGGAAAATAAAGTAACATCACTGACAAAGCTAAAATTCTGGTGCAGTGGTGCTGTTTTTGCCTGTAATCTTAAGGGGATACACGTTGAAATTAGGACCAAAAATTGATGGTAATAGGGCAGTCTCAAATGCAGTAAAGAATATGGCTTTTCATGACACACCCTTGGGCCATCAGAAAGACAACTGTGGCCGTATTGTGTTTGTAATGATTTATACAAGACATAACATAGTGTTTAATCGTTGACTTGCAATAAGTCACTGAAAGTATATTTTTAACAGATGTGTTCCAAGACTATCCATGAATTTTAATCTGTATATTTCTGTTCTAGTATAGGTCAGCAAATTGAACAGAATTTAGAGATAATTTGTTTGGGATTATTTGTGAGCCTTGAGTATTGGTCAGCGACTCTTGATTTCAGGGGGAGAGAAGCTGGAAAAAGCTTTTTTGTGCAAAATCCTGAATTTGGCTTATACAAGAAAATTGATTTCTTTTTTGAGTCTCTGCGCATGTGGCTCTCGCCCAGGGTGTATATACACCTGCTGCATCTGAGTGGGATCCACATGCACAGAACATCTTGATGAATCAGTTACTATAAGGTAAGAAACTGTTATTGTATAGTTGAAACTTTGTTTGAACTGATCAAATGGGAGCAAATGTTTGCTTGGAAGACAGTATGAAATAGGATTATCGCAACCTTAGGTATATAGGGAGGTATATGTAAACTAAATCCAGCAGTTTGTTTTATGCCAAATTTGTAGTAGTTTAACTATTATCAACATATCATGCAGTATAGGTGGAGTTCTGATGTGCATGTGAATAGATTATAGTGGTGCATTTTATTTTGTTTGATAGGTAACAGCTATAGTATGGGTGCACGTGATTGCACAGAGTAGTGTTTCCATTTCCATATTATGCCAAGTTAAGATTCAGAATTACATAGTTTTCAGCTGTATGGCCTTGGATAATTAATCTACAGTAACTTCTGTACCTCAGTTTTCAACATCTGTAAAAAGAAGAGAGTGATGCCTGTCTGTTTGCCTCACAGGAGCATTGTGAGGATTGATCAATTGTTTGCCTTATGCTTTGAAAATGTGGTGTTTCTCTAACATTGTAGGTATAGTTTTCAGAGTTCTTTAATTTAAGCCAATCAATTCCTTTCCTTATTCAATTATTTAGGCTCCATCTTATTCGAGTCTTAAATGTTTAACTCTTTTTGAAATCCTCCTCTCTCAAAGTACTTCAAAGTCGTATCAGTACTGTAACAAAATATGGAAGTTGGTGCTGGATGGGCTTTTTTGCTTGAATTTCTTCATCAAACTAATATTTATCCTGTGTTATAGTGACACCAAGACCTTGCAAGACTACAGACTTAAATTTTGCGCTCTCCTTTTGTCTCACACACTACTGTTAAATCCTGCATTTCTGTGTCCACTTCATGCTATATAGTTTAAAGTGACTAGCCTGTTAATGTTAAGAGTTGTGATTTTTTTTCTGCCATGCATCCTATTTCTAGCAATGCACTCTTCTTCACTACTCCATAGCTCCGTCTGTCAAAGTTCCAGGAAAAAATCATGCTCAGCAGCCAGAGTTGTGCGAAGGGCTTCTCAATGCCAACGTACACAGATGCCTTGAACAGGTTGTTCTTTCTAACGAGGTAGAAAATCCTCAAACAAGAGCACCTTTACCCCCAGTTCAGAATTTTGCAAATGTATACAAATTGGAAGACTTTAAAAATAAAAAAAAAAAGTTAAAATGGCCATTGTGCAATCTTTATACATTGTTTTGTGGTCTTAAGTAACAGCCACTTCTTACATTTTCTGATCTGTTCGTGTTGATTTTTGTGTTCCTTTTTTTTCATGAAGATGTTCTAGCAGTCATTGTTAACAAATTAACAGCTTGTGGTTAAGCATCAGAATGAGATTAAGAAAAGGTTTAATGTATTTTAAAGTGATTTAAACTTTGGCTGTTAAGATGCTGCTTTGATCCACTGATCATTAATTGTCCCCACTATTAACTATCCACACATGCATTATTCTCTAGTAAAGCCTTGTTCTTCATATATTACTGGCCAACAGGGATGGCATGTTCACTTCCAGTCTGACTTTCCCCCCTTGGTATAGATAGACCTAAATGTTTGGGGTTTTTGAAAAAAAAAAAAACAAAAACAAAGAAAACCCTCTTCTTTAACATCGGCCATTTTCATTAACTCCCAAAATTCAGCCATTATTTTCAAACTTAATGCTCTATTAAAATTTACTGAGCCATTGTTCTGTAATAGGAAAGTATGACAATAAATATTCATCAAGTAAATCTAAACATCTTTGGTTAGTAAAAACTATCTAATGAAATAATAAGTAGTACATTGAGTGAATTATTCTGACACTTTTATTGCACTGTAACCATTACAGGTTCTCTCTGGGTTCCCCCATTTAGTTTTACTGTGAAACTGTCCCTTGTCAATTTGCAGCACATGCATACTTTTCATTCACTCTAGTTTCATTTTGTCTTTACCCCAATTATTTTGAAATAAGACTGTCATTGGTGCAAGTCCTTGAAGACTCTTACAGGTTTCTTCCCCCGTTGCCTAAATTCTATATCCTCTGAAGGCTTGTTGTTATACTTTATGAACCCTTTAATAGATGTCCAAGGTTATACCACGGCACACTGCCTTGTTCAAATGTGAAACGGATTCAATTGGCAGTAGGGCAGCAACTCTTATATTTTTCTGGTTGCCCCAGCTAATGAGGATCGATAGACTTATAGTGGATATTTCATAATCTGATAAACTCCTTGAATAACCTTGCTTAAGACATGGAGTAGTTCAGGGGTAGGCAACCTATGGCGAGGTGATTTTCAGTGGCACTCACACTGCCTGGGTCCTGGCCACCGGTCGGGGGGCTCTGCATTTTAATTTAATTTTAAATGAAGCTTCTTAAACACCTTAAACCTTTTTTAAACACCTTTTTAAAAACCTTATTTACTTTCCATACAACAATAGTTTAGTTATATATTATAGACTTATAGAAAGAGACCTTCTAAAAACGTTAAAATGTATTACTGGCACGCAAAAATCTTAAATCAGAGTGAATAAATGAAGACTCAGCACAGCACTTCTGAAAGGTTGCCGACCCCTGGAGTAGTTGAAATCTGATAGAGTTGACTCACTTTTCCAATTTATTTAGCATTGTAGCTCTCAATAGATGGGCCTGTTCTCAGAACCTTGAAAAGTGGCTTTTTAGTAAAATCCTCAACAATAAACCCCACTTAATCTTAAACAAACCAACCACTCACACAATCCACATTTGTGTCTTCAATCAATCGGTATGTATGTGTCTGCTTTATTGTCTGTTTCATTTTAAAATGTAAGCCATTTATAGCAGGGAGTCTGTGTTGTACTAGACCAAGAATACTGATTGCACTTTGTAAATAAGCACAATAGAAGTAAATATTACCATTTGGTTTTTGTTTTAGTCCTGCCAGAAACCCCTAGTTTGCTAGACATGATACATACACATAGTAAAATACACAAAAGAGCTTACACTCTAAATAAACAAGACAAAGGATTAAAGAGAATCATCCCTGTTTTATAGAGGGTGAACAGAGAGAGATTTTGTTACTTGCCCAATGTTACACAGGCAGTGATGGAGCAGGAGGCAGTCTACTATCTGGAGATAACCATAGTGCAGCATGCTGCAGCTGCAACCTTTCCCACAACATGCTGCCCCTTTCTTTGAAGCTTCATGGTTGTGATGTGTAGGAACTGGTTATGCTAGCTTTGTGGTGCCTCGCTGGGGAGCTGTGGCCAGTTTCTATCCCCTTTCCACTGCCTGAGTGGAAGAGGCTACAGAATCTGACCCCCATCCTTTTAAATTTTGCCTAGTAGATGAGGAGAACTCAAGAAATGGATAATAACTTCTTATAAGAAATTTCAACTCCTCCTCTAAGGTACAGTCTACAGTAGAAGAGGGCATTTGTGTTCAAATTACCATTTCACAATACAGTACAAACATTGCTCTCCTTAAATCAGGTTGTGAAAGTGCATGAGTTGCCAGCATGGTCGATGTCAAACAACATTTGAGAATGATTCTCAGAAAACCAAAAGTTCAATCCTCAGTGTGCCGAGTTTACCACTGGTCAGCTGAAATGGCCTGGCATACCTGAAAACAGCCACAGGGCTTCTCTAAGTCAGCCAGTGGCAGTGCTTCTGTAGGGACTGTTGCACTGGCTAAAGATCAGGCAGAGCTCCATAACCTACATTTTGGCACTCCCCTTTGGTAGAAGGGGAATTCTCTACAGCCCCTTCAGAGTAGATTTTTTGACTGCTTTCTGCTGCTCCTGAAGCAATGCAAAGTGGCCAGGACCAAAGATCTGGTTCCATGTTTTCAAAAATCAGTTTGGAATACAATTCTTAAACCCATTAAAACGGGAGGGCAAAACTTTTGGCTCGAGGGCCACATCGGCGTTGCAAAACTGTATGGAGGGCTGCATAGGGAAGGCCGTGCCTCCCCAAACAGCCTGTCCCCTGTCCCCATCCAACTCTTCCCACTTCCCACCCCCTGACTGCCCTTCTCAGAACACCTGACCGCCCCCTCCCGGGACCCCCTGCCCCTTATCCAACTCCCCCCCTTCTCCCTGACTGCCCCGACCCCTATCCCCACCCCCTGACAGCCCCCCCGACTCCCACGCTTATCCAACCCCCCCAAACTTCTTCCCCCTACTCCCTGTCCCCTGACTGCTCCCTGGGACCCCTTGCCCCTTATCTAACCCCCCTGCTCCCCGCCCCCTTACCACGCTGCTCAGAGCAGCATGTCTGGCAGCTGCACCGCCTCACCACCCAGAGTGCTGCCTGCATGGCAGCATGGCTGCAGGGGAGGGGGAGACAACAGGGGAGGGGTCGGGGGCTAGCCTCAAGGGCCAGGCAGGACAGTCCCGCAGGCCGGATGTGGCCCGTGGGCCGTAGTTTGCCCACCACTGGATTAAAGCATAGTTTCTTCACTGGTGGGCAAAGCAAATCTGAAATTAGTTCAGAAACTTTTAGAACATGACTTAGCAGAACCTAAGGTGAATGAGATTCTACTCTTATTGCAGCTGTGTAACATGGATAATATATAGGACTGTATCACATCATCAGTTCTTAATCAGAACTTCCCTCACAAATAAGCTGTCAATACTAAGGGTGTGGCATAGTAAGAGTGTAAGGTTGGTTGGTTTGTTTAGTAACATGTAACAAATCCTCACAGTAAAGATTTAGTTATTCCAATTGTATAGTAGTTTTACCTCAGAAACAAAGAAGAAATTTTATTCCTTTTTGGTTCTTGACAATGTGCATTTGTGCATCTTCTTCCACCCCCATGGGAACCAGGGGGAAAAAAAAAAAAAAACCTATTACTAAAAATAACATCCTGTATCGAGTAAACTAAACGCGTTATTCAGAAATAATGTTTGAACCTGAACTTCTCAAGTCACAGAATTTACTAAAGGATCATTCTTTGTTATTACCCCAGTAATAGTCATTGTACAAAATTAATAAGGTTGCCTCCTGCCACAAGTAAAGCTCTGGAAGTGTAGGTTGTTCATCTAAATGAAGCATATCAATTATAAATTTAAGTTTCCTATTTCAGTGTAGTTTATTGGCTAGCTTAGACAGAAGTGTCTACCATAATGTAAACAGTTTAGTCTTTAAGTTACATTTTTTTCATACAAGATTGACATTTTCTGCTTTTTCCAGATAACAGTAGCCAACACTCTTATCAGGGAGAAGACTGGCTGCAGTCATTGTGTGTATAAATGGTCTGCAGTTGGGCCTTAGTTTTTAATCTTTTCCTAAACACAGACATATTTCTCAGCAGCCTGACCAAACTGGTTCTTGTGTCCAGGAAAATCACTAGATAGCTTATAGAAAAATGAACTGCGGATAAACACTCAAAATGAAGTGCAAATTAAACAAAACTCTCTAATTTAGGGAATATTCCATATTTTTAATCAATTTTATGTACATTTCTGGCATTGAGTTTTGGCCAAATTATTCTTTCTTGTGAGATATAGCTATAGGTGCCCTAATCAAGCAGCTATAATTGGGGGAAAATTGAGTTTTCAATTGAAATGATTTCTTCCACAAATGATTTTTATAGATACATAGATAGCAAGGTTGTTTGAGAACTCCAGAAAAATTAAACAGCATTATAAGTATTTCAGGTAGAGATTAGATTAAATATAACTTTAGGCGTGACAAATTTGTCATTGGGTAATAGGAGGAGCAAGCAATCTTGTTGATTAACAAAAATGTTAGTGTTCTATGTATAATAAGATGGATTTTATTTCAGTTACATTACCAGGAATCACTTAGGAGGAGAAAGAACTACTAAAGACCTGGGGTTTTTTGAGGTGTGGTGGGGGAATGTATTTACAGTATATTGTTATCACAGGTTCAGGTCCTTATTAGTTCTGTATATATGCTGGTAACATAAGCAGTTGCACAAATATTAATACCTTACATATAAACACTTTATATTGTATACTAGGAGAGCAAGGCTTCCTAAATGATTTTTTTTTTTTTTTTTTTTTTAGCAAAAAAGAAGAGAATGTGTTAAATACCCACTTATACATCTCTTCAACATTAGCTATGGTGCTTTAGCCAGATACTACTCCTTTTTCCTTTCTTTTGACCCAATGTTACTAATGGACCATACAGATCATGTCAGCTGTTTGTTAAGCTGGAGTTAGGTGGACACAGATAGTATTCCACCTCATGTATTCAATAGTTGTGATTGTTAGTGAGTATAGAACTATGATCTTTAATTTTAATACTTAGGCATTACTACCACTGACAACTATGCCCTCTCAGTGGGACAACCACCGCAGAATATAAGCACACTTGTCCTTTCACCTTTCCTTACAACACCCAATGCCTACAAATTAACACCTGCTGTAATTTCTTGTGTTTCAAACTTCTTCTCCCCACAGTAGAAAAGGGAGATTGATAAGACTGAAATTTCACATCTGATGCACTCAATGGGTCAACACGTTTCACAGGCCTTCTGCTGCTGTTATTTAGCAAGTACCTCAAATAGTCTTCAACATATTGGCTACTTTGAGGTGAAACTCTTTCTGTGTCAACTAACTGAGTTTTACCACAGGTGTAAGAGAGATCATCTATACGGTATACATCTTTTCTTCCTGATATTTCCTTCCTTTTAGAAATGCAGCTGTGTATTCTTTTCCCAAAATCTCCTCCTTTGGATTCTATCTGGAATATATATTTAGGGATTAGGAGTTTCAGCTGTCACTGGTATTGTTTCTTCTAATACCAAAGCTACTTCTGCTGATTGGTATTGTCCCCACAGCTCCTTTAGGTCTGTAAGTGCTGTTGCAGGGGAGAAGGAGAAAAACAGATTGTCCTTGCCAATGTTCTTGGGGTCAATAGGATCATGGTCTGCTCTAAGTGCACATTCAGCAAAAAAATCAGATTTGTTTAGGTAGTGTCCATATACAGGATAATATGCTAGAAACATTGGTTAGCAGATCAACAATAGTTAGATTAATCCTTTAACTTTCCTACAGCTGTATTGTTCTAATATATAAATAAGCAAAGAAATTCCTCTAAGTCCTCAGTCCTTTTCTGAATATTAATTAAACTAAGTCATTTAATTTCACGTCTTTCTCCCCACCCCCCATCTTACTGAAGGGAAAATTTATAATGCAACATCTTACTCTTTCAGGTGAATACAATATTGTTTTTTTCCTTAAGATTATTTTATTGTTTCATAACTAGTACTTTTTCCAGGAGTAGAATACTGTTTGTATGATTGGCTGAGAGTGTTTCAGTGCTTTATGTAATTCCTATGAGACATGGAGAGGAAATAAATAGGATCAGTCAACTGACATCACTTAAGTGATTCTATTGGCATCTGCTCCACGTATATTGTAGAGAATATAAAACCATTTGGGGGATTCTTCAGTAAAAGGGAGGCACGAAAGAGTTTTCTGTTGATGTATCCAGCACATGAAGTTGAAGTATTTTGATTGTATTTCATGAATAAGGTTGCAATCTGGAAAAGGTATTGTTGGGAAGAATACCAGGAAAGCTATAATCCAGTGCATTAGCAAAATCTTAACTAGAGAGGTTTATAAATCAGCCTTGAGAAAGACACTGGGAAATAAACACTTAGACAGTGAACCCATAAATCTGAAAATGATTCTGACTGACAAATACAGTATATACATTCATGTCAACTAGACACTGATATATTTAGATGGTTATTTGTATAGGAAATCTTATACATCTGTATGATGTCATCTATGTGTTTGCATTTCTCCTTTCTGTTCTGAGTTCAAGTAATTGTAGTGTAACCTCTTAGTTTCATCAAGTGTCAGAATTCTTTTTAGCAGCGGTTAAAGCTAAGGCTGGGATTTTCAAAAGCACTTCTCATTGGCCTAACTCTGCTTCCATTGACCTCAATGGGAATTTTACCAGTGGCTTAAATGGGAGCAGAGTTTAGGTCAGTGCTGAGTCCTTTTGAAAATCCCCATCCTAATAAAAGGGAAGACTCTGACTTCTTAGTTACAATACGTGGTGTAATTGTAAATCTTTTAATTCCATTTTTTGTCACTGACTGTTGCTGCTGGTGGTGCTCCTCTCCTTGGAAAACTGAAATTCTCCTCTGCTCAGCATCTAAAAGTCTGTAGGTGAGATCAGCCTTGATCCGCCCTCTCAGCAACATAAAGGCTGCTCAGTCAAAGTTTGGTGCCAGAACATTGTAATAAGAAAGGTAGCACAGCACATGGGTTAAGTTAACTGCTGCTATACAATGAAATTGACAGCACCTTCTTATCTCTAAGCTTATTTCATTCTATCCTGTTTCATCTGGACCACATTTTCTTTCTTTCTTTCTTTCTATCTCTGCTTGCTAGGACTCTACTTGTTGGAAAATGATGGACATCACATGTTGACATCATGATGTTGTGACTATGTCTTCCATCGGTTTCTGAGACTGGCAGAAGATAGGAAATGTTACCTTTTCAGCACACTTTAGAAACTACATCTTGTATCAGAGGGGTAGCTGTGTTTAGTCTGTATCCACACAAAAAATGAGGAGTCTGGTGGCACCTTAAAGACTAGCAGATTTATTTGGGCATAAGCTTTCGTGGGTAAAAACCCCCACTTCTTCAGATGCTTGGAATGAAAATTACAGATACAGGCATAAATATACTGACACATGAAGAGAAGGGAGTTACCTTACAAGTGGAGAACCAGTGTTGACAAGGCCAATTCAGTCAGAGTGGATGTGGTTCACTCCTCGCTTACAGACAGCCCCCCAACCTGAAGCAAATACTCACCAGCAACTCCACACCACAGCCCAGAAACACTAACCCAGGAACCAATCCCTGTAACAAACTCCATTGCCTACTCTGTCCCCATAGCTACTCTAGCGACATCATCAGAGGACCCAACCACATCAGCCACACCATCAAGGGCTTATTCACCTGCACATCTACTGACATGATATATGCCATCATGTGCCAGCAATGCCCCTCTGCCGTATACATTGGCCAAACCGGACAGTCTCTATGTAAAAGAATAAATGAACACAAATCAGACATCAGGAATGGTAACATACAAAAGCCAGTAGGAGAATACTTCAGTTTCCCTGGACATTCAATAACCGATTTAAAAGTAGCCATCCTTCAACAACAACAACAAAAACTTCAACAACAGACTTCAAAGAGAAACTGCAGAGCTACAATTCATTTGCAAACTTAACACCATTAATTTGGGCTTGAATAGGGACTGGGAGTGGCTGGCTCACTACAAAAGCAATTTTCCCTCTCTTGGTATTGACACCTCCTCATCAATTATTGGGAATGGATCACATCCACCCTGACTGAATTGACCATGTCCGCACTGGTTCTTCACTTGTAAGGTAAAACTCTTCTCTTCATGTGTCAGTATATTTATGTCTGTATCTGTAATTCTTCTTCGAGAGATTGTTCACGTCCATTACACATTAGGTGTACGCGCGCACGGACATCGGAAACTTTTTCCCTTAGCGGCTCCCGTCGGGCCGGCAGGGCCCCCTCCCTCCCGCAAGAGCGGCGCCCCGCTCCAGGGTATATATATCCCTGCCGACCCGACCCTTCCAGTTCCTTCTTACCGTCCGTGGCGGCGTTGGAACAACTCTGTCTCTCGTCTGAGAGTGTCCCTTAGCATAGTCATTAGTGTTATTTAGCAAACAGTTATCAGTTAATTAGTAGTAGTGTTGAGCTTAGTAGTTAACGGCTCATTAGGTACTTAAAGTTCCTGCTGTGGTTGCTTGGTCAACCCCGGCACCAGCCCTGGGCGGCGGGGCATGCCGCACGCCCAAGGCTTCAAGGCTTGTGCCACATGCCGCAAGCCTATGCCATTGAACGACCCCCACGACTCGTGTCTCTGCTGCCTGAGGGAAGCTCACCAGAAAGAGCGCTGCAAGATCTGCAAGGCCTTTAAGCCCAGAATTAAGAAAGAAAGAGACTTTCGCCTCAAGCAGCTGCTCATGGAGACGGCGTTGCAGCCCTCCACTTCGGCGGCACCGTCTGCCTCAGTGCGGAGCGCCCCGGCATCGGTGCGGGAACCGGCATCGGTGCGGGGGCATGTACGACACCGGTCGTCTTCGCCGGCAAAATCGAAGGGCCAACCCAAGGCCCGAGGATGCTCCCCGCATAAGAGGGCAGCGCCGGTGAAGACCTCGAGTGCGCCTAAGGCCAGCACGGCCCTGGCACAGACCCCGGTAGTGGCTCCGGCGCCGAAAGGCCCGTCGAGCCCCGGGATAGGCGCGTCGAGTGAGGATGAAGGGCTGGAGGAGCTCTTGGAACAGCCCTCCACTCCAGACACATTTGAGGCAGCAAAGGACCTCATTGCATTGTCCGTTGAGGGCCCTCCACGAACTGAGGATGCTCCGCCGAAGCTGCCACACAGAGGCAAGCCTGCGATGGTGCGCCCATCACGGTCGCTATCTCGGCACCGTTCAAGGCACCGGTCCTGGTCAAGCTCCGCCTCGGTGGACTCCCGGTAGCCCTCGGCGCAGAAAGCGCCGCAGCAGTCGGGCTTCAGCAAGCGGTCGGCACCGACTCAGCAGCCAAGCACGAGTCGGCACCGGGATGCGTCGGCGGTACGTTCCCCGAGACTGACCAGCCGTAGTCATTCCCGGTCCCGTGATCACCGGTACCGATCCAGGTCCAGGTCGGCGAGACGCTGCTCCAGGTCCTGGTTGCGGAGGCGCTACTCCCCAAACCCAGACCGGCACCGTTCTACGGCTCCACCGTGGCCTTCCAGATCACCGTCCGTGGTGTCGGAGACTGACTCGGGCCGGTACGGCGGGTATGCCCATAGGGCACAGGCTAGCAGGGACTACGAAGCCTGTGGCCATCCCCAATGGGGCCAACCAAGCCAATGGCCGTTCTGGACACCCTGGGCCTACCACCAGCAAGGGCCCCCATCTAGGACCTCGAGATCCGGGCCATCAGGGTACCGATCCCGCTCTCCGCGGTACCGCCGGCCATCTCATAAGGAGGCAACGGTCTCTAGACCGCAGGAGCGGGAGGGAGTGGACTCAGCATCGAGCACGGTACCGTCCCAGTCCCACACCGTGGGTCAGGCCCCAGAGGAGCAACCGGTCGATGCCGGGTTGCAGGAAGATGAGGATGGGCAGAAGGCCCCGACCTCTTCCTCCTCGCCGGACGAGGCAGTAGCGGGCACAACAGTGTCTGGCCCTCCCCCGATTGATCATCGGGCGCACCAAGACCTGCTTCGCCGGGTAGCCCTCAATCTGGGCTTGCAAGCGGAGGAGACTATAGAACAGGAGGACCCCATGGTCGATATCCTGAGCCCGGAGGGGCCCTCCAGAGTCGCTCTCCCGATTATACGGACAGTCCAGTCCAACTATAAGGCGGTGTGGCAAACGCCGGCCTCCAGTGCACCAACTGCAAGAGGTGTGGAGAGGAAATACTTTGCCCCATCTAGAGGGTTTGACTTCCTCTTTTTGCACCCGTCTCCTTGTTCGCTGGTGGTCTCGGCGGTCAACGAGCGAGAGCGTCATGGCCAGCAAGCCCCTGTGCCCAAGGGCAAGGAGGCAAAACGATTAGACTTGTTCGGAAGGAAAGTCTATTCGTCTGGGGGCCTCCAGCTGAGGATCGCTAATCAGCAGGCGATTCTAAATAGGCACAATTTTAATTCTTGGGCATCAGTCTCCAAGTTCAAGGACTCCCTACCACCGGACGCACATCCTGAGTTCACGGCCCTGGTGGACGAGGGGATGGCGGTGGCCAAGACCTCATTGCAGGCCTCCCTCGACTCAGCCGACGCAGCGGCTAGAACAATCGCGTCAGGGGTAGTGATGACGCGTTCGGCATGGTTACAGGCTTCAGGCCTTCCGCCAGGACCTCCCGTTTGACGGTTCGGTCTTGTTCTCCGACCAAACGGATGCCAGGCTACATAGCCTTAAGGACTCGCGAGCAACCCTAAAGTCATTAGGAATGCATACCCCGGTGACACAGCGCAAGCCCTTTAAACCTCAGCCACCACAGAGGCAGTACCACCCTCGCCCTCGGCACGAACCGTACCGCCGTCGTGGCAGGGATAACAGGCGGAGACGTAACAATACGCCTAACCAGGCTGCAAGCCGCAGCCAGGGAACAAACCAGGCTTTTGAAGTTACGCTCGAGGACAGCGTACCACATTCCATACCGGATCCTCCTCCCAAGTTTCAAGGACCGCCTGTCCCATTTCTACCGGGCATGGTTGCGCGTAACATCGGACCGCTGGGTCCTGTGCACAGTGAAGGTGGGCTATACCCTCCAGTTTTCCTCGCCCCCTCCCTGCCATCCCCCTTCCCCGTCCCTCTTCAGGGACCCTCTCACGAGCAACTTCTCATGCAGGAGGTACAGACCCTTCTCGCAGTAGGAGCAGTGGAAGAGGTCCCACCGGACCTAAGGGGAAAAGGATTCTACTCCAGATACTTCCTGATTCCCAAGGCAAAAGGGGGCCTCCATCCTATCTTGGACCTGCGCGACCTAAACAAGTTTCTGGTCAGAACGCGCTTCCGTATGGTCTCCCTTGGAACTATTATCCCATCCCTGGATCCGGGGGATTGGTACGCTGCCCTAGATATGAAAGATGCCTACTTTCACATCGCCATCAGTCCGGCCCACAGGCGGTTCCTGCGCTTCACCATCAACCAGCGCCATTTCCAATTTACGGTCCTGCCTTTTGGCCTGGCATCAGCACCACGAGTATTCACGAAATGCATGTCCGTGGTAGCAGCCTTCCTTCGGAAGAGAAGGATGCGCGTGTTCCCGTACTTGGACAACTGGCTCCTCGCGGGCAGGTCAGAGGCCGAGGTCCGATCTCACATGACGCTGGCCTTACAGATGTTCGACAGGCTCGGCCTCCTGGTCAATGTGTCCAAGTCCACGTTAGTTCCCACACAGAGACTGGACTTCATAGGTGCAGTCCTGGACTCGGTGACCGCGCGGGCAAGCCTCCCAGAGTCACGGTTCCTGACAATTCAGAGGGCCGTAAGCTCAGTCCAAAAATTCCCCACGACAACGGCAAGGTGTTGCATGCAGCTCCTGGGACACATGGCAGCTGGCACACATGTAGTCAGACATGCCCGCCTAAGGCTCCGGCCTTTGCAGTTGTGGTTTACCCAAACGTACCGCCCCCAACAGAGACCCCTTGGATCTGGTGGTGACGATCCCGGATCGGGTGTTGGGCTCGCTCCGCTGGTGGCTCGATCAACAGCACGTCTGCGAAGGGATCCCCTTCGCTGCCCCACAGCCCACTCTGACGTTAGTAACAGATGCATCGGACCTGGGCTGGGGGGCGCATCTGAGGGAACTGCGGACCCAAGGGTTGTGGTCCAGAGAAGACAGGCTGCTTCACATCAATCTAAAGGAGCTAAGAGCGGTTCGCCTCACCTGTCAGACCTTCCACGCCACTATAGAAGGTCACAGCGTGGCAGTCCTGACGGACAACACTACCGCCATGTTCTATATAAACAAGCAGGGCGGGTCCCGGTCCTCTCCCCTCTGTCGCGAGGCACTCCAATTATGGGACTTTTGTATAGCCCATGCGATCCACCTCATTGCAACGTATCTCCCGGGGATCCAAAACAGCTTAGTGGACCGCCTCAGCTGATCCTACCGAATGCACGAATGGACGTTGAGGCGAGACGTCCTGCATTCAATCTTCCGGAGGTGGGGCTTTCCCCGGGTGGATCTTTTCGCCACCAAGGACAACAGTCAATGTCCTCAGTTCTGCTCATTTCAGAACCTCAGCCCGGGATCATTGGCAGATGCCTTCACGATTCCGTGGGGAGGGAGCCTGAGGTATGCCTTCCCTCCGTTCCTGCTCATACACAAGGTCCTCCTCAAGACCCGCAGGGACAGGGCGACAATTATACTCATCGCCCCGGCCTGGCCACGCCAACATTGGTTCACGACCCTGCTGGAATTGTCCATAGCCGACCCGATCACCCTCCCCTTCCATCGCGACCTAGTCACACAAGACAAGGGTCGCCTGCTCCACCCGAACCTGTCATCACTACATCTCACGGCGTGGTATCTCTCTGGCTGAACGATGCGGAACACAGGTGCTCTCACCAGGTTCAACAAATCCTCCTTAGTAGTAGGAAGCTCTCCACAAGAGCGACCTACTTGGCCAAATGGAAAAGGTTCTCCCACTGGTGCGAGCCTCAGCACATACAGCCTCTACAGGCCTCAGTTCCGTCGATCCTGGACTACTTACTGCACCTCAAGCATCAGGGGCTTGCGCCCGCCTCGATTAGAGTGCATTTAGCCGGCATTTCGGCATTCCATCCGGGAGCGTTGGGAGTGTCAGTGTTCTCCAACCCCACAGTGGCCCGATTCCTCAAGGGGCTGGAGAGGGTGTTTCCCTACTCGCGCCCCCTGTCTCTGCGTGGAGTCTGAACCTAGTCCTAACTAAGCTCATGGGACCCCCCTTTGAACCCCTAGCCACTTGCTCCCTCATGCACCTCTTGTGGAAGGTGGCGTTTCTCGTGGCCATCACATCGGCCAGGACCGTATCGGAATTGAGGGCCCTCACTTCAGAACCCCCTTATACAGTTTTTCATAAGGATAAGGTGCAACTGAGGCCGCACCCCAAATTCCTCCTGAAAGTGGTATCGCAGTTTCACATGGGACAGGACATTTGTCTACCGGTGTTCTTCCCTAAACCCCATGCGGACCCTCATCACCGCAGCCTACATACCCTTGATGTTCGAAGGGCATTGGCGTTCTACCTGGAACAGACCAGGTCGTTCCGCAGAACACCTCAGCTGTTCATTGCCATTGCGGAACGTATGAAAGGCTTGCCTATCTTGACACAGCACTTGTCGGCGTGGATTGTGCATTGTATACGCAGATGTTATGAGCTCGCCAATGTTCCGGCCACAGAGATCCGGGCCCACTCAACTAGGGCCCAAGCGTCCTCAACGGCCTTCTTGGCGCAGGTCCCTATCCAGGAGATCTGTAAAGCGGCCACCTGGTCGTCCGTGCATACGTTCACAGCCCACTACGCGATCCACCATCAGACCAGAGAGGACGCGATGGTCGGACGGGCTGTGCTACAGTCAGTTGTACCTTGACTCCTACCCACCTCCAATGGTAAGCTTGGGAATCACCTAATGTATAATGGACGTGAACAATCACTCGAAGAAAGAACGGTTACTTACCTTCTGTAACTGTTGTTCTTCGAGATGTGTTGTTCACGTCCATTACACTTCCCACCCTCCTTCCCCTCTGTCAGAGTCTCCGGCAAGAAGGAACCGGAGGGGTCGGGTCGGCAGGGATATATATACCCTGGAGCGGGGCGCTGCTCTGGCGGGAGGGAGGGGGCCCTGCCGGCCCGACGGGAGCCGCTAAGGGAAAAAGTTTCCGACGTCCATGCACGCGGCGCACGTACACCTAATGTGTAATGGACGTGAACAACACATCTCGAAGAACAACAGTTACAGAAGGTAAGTAACGGTTCTTTTTTACTCCATGCATCTGAAGAAGTGGGGGTTTTACCTATAAAAGCTTATGCCCAAATAAATCTGTTAATCTTTAAGGTGCCACTGTACCTTTTGTAGATTCTCTTTGGAAAAGAATTTGCTTCATATTCAAAATTTTCCATTATGCTTTATTCAGAGACCACACACCTTTGGCCCAGCCTAGATGTGCTTGCAGGCCCTTCTATTTCCTTCAGGGATGATACTATTTCCTCTCAAGAAGAATCTTCTTGTACTAGTAACATTCAGGAAATAGATGCACGGATCTCCAGTCTTCAACTTCCAAATAAACTCATATATATATCATTGGCCTGATCTTTTTCCTACTCTAATTGGACCATATCTTATGTCCAGAATACCACAATCCCAAGTGATGGAAGAGTCTGTGTTAAATGGGCTAGCTGGATTCCTCTCTTAATCAAATATATGAGAAACTAAGACTTCAAGGACTCTTAGGTGCTTAAGTAACTTCCTAAGAATTCTAAGTAGTAGGGTAAAATAAAAATTCCCAAGAAGTTTTCCAAGAAGGCTGCCATGAAAGGCAGAGTCTTTTCCATGGAAAATAAATTGTCTTGACATCACCCCCAGCTTTTCCCTTTTCCTTTGCTGGGTCAGAGTTGGATTTTTAGCATGTTAGTTCTCTACAAACTTCATCAATTAATGGCAAATATTATTCAGAACATGGATATTAAATAGAAATTGTTTAGATCCCCTTAAAATGAAGACTGTTGTTTTTCCGTTCCTAGTCCCTTGAGGATGGGATGGACTCTGAGAAGAAAAAACAATCATCAGCCATGTGTCATAAACAGTACAGAAGGACAAGGATGATAAATTTTGTTGCATTCTCTCAAGTGGTTAATTCCTGTTTTGTCAGTTTCTTAGGAAACTGCACCCCCCCCCCCAGAGTGCCGCTGTGATCAGTCATGGTAGATATACTTCACATAGCTCGAACCTCAGTGATAGCTCTTAAAGACTTGGGTAATTTGTTTCTTTAAAGTATCTTTAACCTGTGGTTAGCACCTTTCTTGCTTATGCAGGTCTTAATTTGAAATCAAACATGTTAAAACAAAAAAACACAACTGAAAAGGCTCCAGTTCTCTTAAGGCTTATAATCACTATTGGAGTAAATCAATCTAAGTCAGGGGTCTCAAACACACGGGGTGATTTTCTGCGGCCCGTGAGCCCCTCGTAGCCCCCCTGCCCTCTCCCAGTGTTTACCAGAGTGGCTCCGGCCGGACGTGCACCGGGAGCAGGGCATGCTCCCTGCCTGCCCTGCCCTGCACAGCTCCGGGAAGAGGCTGGAACATGGGGAATGGGGGTGGAGGGGCTGTGTGTGGCTGTTGCTTCAGGCAGCTCCCCCAGCAGCTCCAATTGGCCGGGAATGGGGAATCGGGGCCAACGGGAGCTGCTGGGGGCTCTGCCTGAAGCAACAGACACACACAGCCCCTCCACCCCCCCTTCCCCATGTTCCAGCCTCTTGCGGGGGCAGGGCAGACAAGCAGGCAGACAGGGAGCCTGCCCTGCCCCCGGTATGTGCCGGGCCAGATCCTGCCCCCCAAATCCCTTGTGCAGCCAAAACCCCTGCCCTGAGCCCCCTGCCGTACCCTGCACCCCGACACCCTGCCGTACCCTGCACCCCGACACCCTGCCGTACCCTGCACCCTTCCTGCACCCTGACTCCCTGCCCTGAACCCCTGCCACACCCTGCACTCCTTGCACCCCAACTCACTGCCCTGAGCCCCCTGCTGCACCCCACACTCCTCTTGCACCCCAATCCCCTGCCCGGAACCCCCTGCCGCACCCCGCACACCTCTTGAACCCCAACCACTTGCCCTGAGCTCCCTGCAGCACCCTGACCCCTTGCTGTACCCCTTCCCCTCCTGCACCCCACACCCCAACTCCCTGCCCTGAGCCCCCACCACACCCCACACCCCTCCTGCACCCCCTGGCGGCAGGGAGGGGGCAGAGTTCGGGTGGGGATTTCGGGGAAGGGGTTGGAATGGGGGCAGGGAAGGGGTGGGAAGAGGCAGGGCAGGGGCGGGGCCTCATGGAAGGGGTGGAGTGGGGGCGGGGCCGAGGGCGGCAGCGGGGGGAGGTGTCAGTAATGTAGCCCTCGGGCCAATGTACTAGTCCATGTGGCCCTCATGGTCATTTGAGTTTGAGATCCCTGATCTAAGTTAAACTACTCCAGCTACATGAATAACGTAGCTGGAGTTGATGTCGCTTAGGTCAACTTATCCCAGTGTCTGCACTGCTGTTCCAGCATCTTCTCAAAGTGCTGAACTATTTCCTGTATGTCTTCCTTCTTTTCAGCCATTTAATTGCTCCTGGAGGCTTTTCCAAACCTATGGCAATCTAAAAGTTGAGGATCATAGAAATCCTAGGATTTCAGAGGATGCTAGTGCTGTCTTTCCATCACAATCTCAGTGGTTTGGTCCCCCCACCCAAAAAAGTTTGTTACTGACAGGATGGTAGGTAGTAAGGTCTTCAATATAATAATGTTTCTTCAGCAAGGGTTTAACTACTATTATTTGAATGGAGCTGTGACCCTTTGCTCCCTAAGGAAAGTGCAAAGAATTTAATCAACATGGACCCATTATTACCTTGCTTGTTTGCTCTAACTATCCAGGTTGTGTTGGAATTCAATTTGCAGATGGTAGCTTAAATTTTTTCTAGAACATCTAGCACGATGCTGAACAAAATAAGCTGAGTTTCAGCCAGAGAACAGCCAAAAGTAACATGTCTGTCATCTAATGTTTTCTACTTTTCAGATGAGGCCTCAAACAAGACCAGTGAGGCTGGTAATAAATTATTCATTTAGCCTTTCTTTAAAAGCCAAATATCCATCGCAACAGAACCAAGAGTCTAAGAACATATCTCCACTCCCTCCCTGTGGTATCTATACGTCAGTATAGCTCTACGTTCTCAGACACTTTCTAGTGGCTATTGAAGTGGTGCAACTGGCATGAGATAGCAAATGTCCAAGTAAGGAACCTTAAGGGAAGAGCATATAAACCATCTGCATTGGCTCCTCCCCAGTAAAATAAGATATTTCCAGCACTGTGAGTAACCATAACCAAATTCCTGAATCTCCCCATAGTACAATTAGAAATCCTAATCAAAATTGGGATCTTTATACAAAGCTCCTACTATGCCCAAGAAAATAAGTGGTCATTGGTAGATGCAAAACAACCTGGGCCATCCTTAGGCATATAGAGCATACCTGGCTGCGTAGGGCACCCGAAAATTTGGGGTACCCCTAGGTCTTAGTGTCCACCCACCCGCCTCTTCCTATCACTGTTATGACCCTTCCTGCAGGCTCCCACAGCTAGCTGCTGCAGCCTGGTGAGTCTTCCTCTAGAGGGGATCTAGTTCTTAAAAGTGAAAAAGCGTTCCAGCCTACCAGACCTATTAACACAACATTTAAACTGATAAATTGCCATTCAAGTGGTAATGAAGCCATTTAACAGGCATTTGCCAACCCCCAGGTATATACTGTCAGTTTCTGAATTTACTGACAAAAATAGTTGTGCATTACTGTAATATTTACTCAGAACGTGTTAGTCTACAGGACCTTAGTTTAAAATTTGCTTTAAAAATATTCATTAGTGTGTTGCTTAATATTATAAAATCATATCTCTAAAAAATTGTTGGATAGATTTTTTTAGATGCACAATCTGAGTATTCATCTTTAGCCTTAAATGCTTGGATCTTCAGACATATAGTTTTTTTTAAATAAATACTTCAAAAGACCACCCTTATCTACAATACACATTTTAATTTTAATTACTATATTACAGTACCAAAAACTTGCTTCCATAGTCTTCCTATCCTTTCTGTCCATCCCTTTCTCCCTTCAGCCCCTCTCCCCCCCCTACCCCTCCATTGAAGAGAGCCCTTAAAGGGACAACACCCCTTTCCTTCCAGATAGTTGGACAAAGTAGTTTCCTTTCTTTACTACTGACTATTTGATTAACTAGTTTTAAGAGAACCCTCTAGCAAAATCAGTACCTTAGTAAGATATAAAATCCTTTGTTATGCCTAAAATCTTTGGAAACATTTTTTAAAGTTGGTGAAATTTCATAAACATGTCTATTGTTCTGGAAATCACACAAAGTAAATTAGTGTTCCCTTTTTCTAAAAGCAATGAACAGTGTTATGAACACACTAAACAATGTGACATATGCCAACAATGCCCCTCTGCCCTGTACATTGGCCAAACCGGACAGTCTCTACGCAAAAGAATAAATGGACACACATCAGACATCAAGAATTGTAACGTTGAAAAACCAGTAGAGCACTTCAATCTCCCTGGACACTCAATAATAGACTTAAAAGTGGCAATTCTTCAACAAAAAAACGTAGACTTCAATGAGAAACTGTAGAACTGGAATTAATTTGCAAACTGGACACCATCAAATTAGACTGGGAGTGGATGGGTCACTACAAAAAGTAATTTTCCCTCCGCTGATACTCACACCTTCTTGTCAACTGTTGGAAATGGCAACGTCCACCTTGATTGCATTGGCCTCCTTAGCACTGACCCCCCACTTGGTAAGGCAACTGCCATCTTTTCATGTGCTGTATGTGTAATACTGCTTACTGTATTTTTCATTCCATACGTCTGATGAAGTGGGTTTTAGCCCACGAAAGCTTATGCCCAAATAAATTTGTTAGTCTCTAAGGTGCCAAAAGGACTTCTCGTTGTTTTTGCTGATACAAAGACTAACACGGCTACCACTCTGAAACTAAACCTCGGTGACTGATTCATTTATAATAATGTCTTTGTTTCAGTGAATTAAATATGTAGTAATCTGGAATGATTGTTTTATGAAGGCTTAAGAGTACATTTAAAATATAAAATCAATTTAGAAATACTGATTAAGAAAATGTAAAACAGAGAAGAGCTGCATCATGTCTTCCATAATACTTAATGTTGTATTCAGCAGGACAGCTGACTTGCCCTTACTACAAAGTTTTTACAAATAAATCTCTGACAATCTTCAGGGTATATTTAAAAAAAACCTGTGACTGACATTTTTTATTCCCAAGTTTAGTGCTTTTAATTAGGTAACTTCTGCATGGCCAGTCTTCACCATCTGGCATGCAGTGGAAAACATGCTCCATTTTCTTTAGAAAGAAATTGCAGAAGAGTGGTTTCATCCTATGCACAGTTCCTAAATCCAGTCCAGCATGTCTCACTCCTGCTGGAAAAGGATTTTAGCATAAACCCTCCCATGCTCCTGCACTCAGTTACTGTGATGAATAGGTTACGGCAAGACCAGACCCTAGGTGCTGGAGCCATGATGGAGACATGGCCTCAGGGAGGCAGCTGATTTTAAAGGCTCCCACCCAACCCTAAGCTTTGCTCATCCTCAGGGTAGTGTATTAGCTATGGCATAGCCTTATGTTCACAGTTACATTCACACACAAAGACAGGAGGCAAAGTAACCTTGGTCAATACCCATGAGTTACTATATATGGCACATTAGAAGTTTCAATAGCTAAGAATGCAAAACTTGTGTGGCTGTCATCCAAACCTTGGGATGTACAATACTTTTAACGAATTTTCCATTGTGTTTGACAGCTATCAAGATTTTATTTAAAAAAATATTAACTGTCTAGTATATCTGCAAAATTATTCAGTCTAATATATTAAAGGAAACAACCAACGAAAACACTTTGCTGTTACAACCCTTCATTTTAGTTAACTGTGGTTATGACTAGGGCTCCATGTTTGTCACAGATTCCGTGACCTCTGTGACTTCTGCAGCGGCCTGTGTGGCTGATCACAGGGTCGCCTGAGCAACTGGCTCCGGGGCCAGCCACTCAGGCAGCCCCGCAGACAGTTGCACCGGCTGCTGCTAGTGCGGCTTTGCAGCCAGCCGCTCAGGCGGCCCCATGGACAGCTGCTCCGGCCGCTCAGGTGGCCACGGACTAAATAGTAGCCTTAGTAACCTTAGTTATGACCCTCTACCAAATTACTATTAAAAATGTAAGCATTTGCCAGCTTTTACTATACAGCAGCTTAGATACCACAGATTTTCCTTACACTCTATATATGAAATAACTGGTAACTATAAGGTGTCTGGCAAATCTTGCGTTTTTGAATGGCAATGCGTGTAGGTGGTACAATTATATCTTTGCTGATAATGGACTGTCAAAGGTAGGTTATTTGCATAGTACAATCCTATTGGTGAACATGCTGTAAAAATTAGTTGCCCCCCCCTCAATAAAACTACATTAGCAGTGATATTTAAGGTTTATGAGATAACAACAATGGAATAACTTTTGATAACATAGTTATGACTGCTTTTTTTCGACGGTGGAATGAGTGGGAAGTGGAATGTTTTCTGTACCTACTCAGTAGAGATGTGGGGGGTTGTGTAAGTAATGTTTTTGTGAGAATCTATATTTAACACAGGTATAAGATTATTTATTGATAAGATCTAAAACTGTCTATGATAAATTGAAATAAAATGTTTGACATTCATTCTGTTCAAAGTTGACTTTAAATAATTTGTTTTAAATTAATAAAAAGTCTGTTTTGTATTTCATAGGCTTCCCCCGCTAATCATTTTTGGGTTCCCCCATTTTCTCATCACAGAAAAGCAGTCAGCAACCAGTCAAATTGCTGATGCACAGTACAAGAGTCAAGCCTATACTCTTCTATACCATGTTTAGCAGAGTGCTTTCCTATCTCCTCAGTGAATAAGCTTTACAGTATATTACTACAGATGAAGTCATTATTATTATTCACATGTATGGTTAGCATCATTATTCTGCTTGACTAGAACTGAATCATATGGATAACAGGTGCCAAATTTACAATAGTCCCCCAAATATGCCTAACTACTTTTCACAGAGTTGAACAAAAGATTGCTTAGTAAAGATTATATATAGCATAGCTGTGCTTATCTAAGTAGTAATTTAGTCAATGGTAAGACCCAAAAAACCTAAACTAACAATAAAAAAACTGATTGCAATTAGAAAATCTGATATTAGATTAACTTCAACACAGAGCTTGCAATATGATGGTAAGAGGTATAGTCTGGAGTCAAAAGGAGGTGAGCAAGTAGGAATATCACAAAACCAAATATGAATTAGATATTTTGACAACTTAACAAGAAAGAACCTGGTCTAGGTTGTTCCTCGGTTTCAAAGTCCTGACAAGTCCATGTGGGGCAATATTGTATTTTACCAACAAAACTAAACTATTTTTTGACTGTCAAACATACACCACAATTCTCAGAAAATAATCATGTAGTAAAATATTTAATTGTAGTGTTAGTAATTCTATAATTTTTAATCCATTGTGGATATTTTGCTAGCTACACATCTGAACATTCCCAATTTCCCCAGTGAAAGTTCTATTAATTATAACCATTGATTGTTCTGGAATAAATATGCTAAGTAAACAAAGCTGTAATCATTGAAGGTTTTGTGCTGGACAGACAGTATATGGAGATTATTCAGTCAAGCATGTATAGTCTGACTCACCATTGTGTTTTTAGGCCATTAACATTAATTTTCCTCCTAATTAGATGGACCCAAAGCATGTCATTGAACTCTGTACCTTTGTGGAACTGATGCCTAGAATGTTGTGCTAGTGATTAACTCATTTGCTATTTTGAAGTAATCAGTCAAGCTAATGAGAGAAGGGTTTCTAATCCAGAGGCAGTGGGCTTGGACCTAATTGAAAATGGAAACATGATTAGTGGGCACAGGTTTGAGGGAATTTGTGTTGGGCTTGGCAGCTTAGAAGTTTTCCACTCTGCTTTCAGGAGCAGTGCTTGAAACCTTCACTGTTTACATTAGTTATTCTAAAAATGGCTTGCACTTGCTAAAAATATGTGATTTTTGTTATATAATGAACCGCACCATCAATATTGACATAAATTGGAAGACTAATCGCAGATTCTAAATTAAGCAGAATTTTGACTCCCCTACTGTGTTTCATCCAGCTCAGTTTGTGATCTGGATGGTGTTTAGCTCTCATTTATCATTCTTGCATACCTTTTCACAGCTGGACTTTCTAATCTGATTTTAAGGTTCATTTGATATGCTTTCCCAAAAGTAAATATGTCAGTGAGTTTTGTTTTATTTTATATACTCATTCTTAAGATAGTTTAACTTAATACAAACATGTATCACACTCAAGAAATGTAGCTAGAGTTGGGCAAGACTAGAATAATTTCAGATTATGAAAAGTGATTTAGAAACACCTGGATCCAAGATTTATATCATGCCTAAATCCTGAAAGTACTCTGGTTTTATAGCTCTTTAGAGGAAAGGCAGGAACTACATTAACACTTGTTAGTGTAACAGCTAATGCATTGCTGACTAAAACTTCAAAAAAGCTTAATATTATGTCAAAATATAAAAAAGGAGAAGAAAATAGGGGTGTTTTTTGTTTAAAAAAAAAAATTGGAGTTATACATTATCTTACATGTTTGAAAAGTTCAGTAATCGAAAAGCCATTTTTGGATACTTTTTATTAATTTAAATAAAATACTTTATTTTGGCTTAATACTGAAATAATGTATAGACTTTAAGTCCTTTCAAATATGTACTTAATAAATTTTTCTCCACTCACAATTATCAGGAGCGTCATCCTGTTCACATCAGAGTTTAACAGGAGTTTTGCCATTGACTGCAGCAGAAGTAGAGTCAAGCCAACATGCTGCAAACTTAGACCTAGACCTTGGTCCTGCAACAACCTCAGCATGTGTGTAACTCTACCCGAGAAGTCAAAATCACTGGGATTCCTCCATGTGCTTAAGTCTTTTCAGACTTAGACGGGTTGAAAAGTTGCACCATGAACGTTTCAAAGAATGTCTCAGTTAAAGACTCAACAAACCATACTTCGGGGTTCCATTACTTTGACTAGATTAAAGATGGCCACTGCATGTGAAAAACGTGGTAAGCTGACTTCACTCAAGTTTATTGGAGCTTTACCACATTATAATAATACCAACTTGTGCTCTTTTCCCCCCAGCAAATTCCAATCAGTCACAATTGTCATTCACTACTGACAGCACTCCAGCCAAAATAGTTACACTTTTTTAGAGTCATAAATCATACTGTCATTTCTCAAAAGAGCATAAAATCATTCCACCAGTACATCTGTTAAGAATATAATGCTGTTCTTTCTAAGCAGCAGAACACTGAAGATTTAATGAGAACAGAAACCATTTAGAGGTGTCCACTAAGGTATTTCGATATTCTGGCTAAGAAAGATGATTCACTTCCTGAGTGATATATAAATATGCATTGGAAGAATCTTTTCTATCCAAGCAATTTTCTATATAAAATAGAACAAAAATTGTTTGTTTAAAATATATGCAGGAACTTAAAAGTAATAAGTATTTCTACAGTTGTTTGAAATGTTTGCAGATAAGGTGGTCAATTCTACTATTTTCAGAAAAGAGTGACAAAAGTGGCTTTTTGTGCAAAACAACCACAAAAAGACTGCAAAGTTAAATGAAAAATAACAATTTTTATGGGCATTGTTTCATGCTTGGAAAACTTTTACAAAGTTTGTTCCTGCCCACTATTTTATGGTGCAAACCCTAGAAATATTTCCCTCCCACAAGTTCTTGTTGAGGGAACAGACAAAGATTGAGGACAAGTCTGCCTCTAACTAGTCTGCGGTAGTGTTTTTTCTACTGCCTGAAAATCCCCATGATTGATTTATACATTCCTCTCTCCCAATTCAAGTCTGGTTTGACTGTACTAAGAATAACTTGTCTTCTACAGCCAACACAACATCAACTTTGTTTCCAGCTTAAAGAATTAGTACTAGTTTAAAACTTATTTTGTCACTGGAAAAACTTTTTTATATTTTTCATAAGGTGTGATATTTCAGGTGCTGATATGTTTAAAAAAACCTCAGTGGTGATTTTTTTTCTTTCTTTCAGGGCATAGATTCAAAAACTTTTGAAATATTTCATTTGGTCACAATCCAGACAAGTCTGTTTTTTCCATTCTCAATCACTTTTTTTCATAGCCATACAGCTCCAAAACTATAACACCAATTGAAGATTTGTTGCTGTGACTATGCAGAATTACACATTCAACTTGTATAAATATGTAACCCTTCTACTGAAGGTTAATTCATTTCTATTCCATCGTGCAACCTATCGCTTGAATACTAGCTCTTGCCTTGACAGTTGGGCAAGTAATGGAATCCAAAGTAAGAATTGGCCAGGAGTGTAAGATCAACAAAAGAAGGGGGATGCATAGCTAAATGCCATAGTGAAAAGCAGGCTGTGTCCATGCTGCACTGTGTAGCTACACATATGAGTGAAAGGTTCTGGCAGGGGGAAGACAGCAGGGAGCTGCCAAAGTCTTTCCTCACTGCCTCCCCCCTGCCTGAGCCTTGGCCTACTGCTGGAGTCTTTCCCTGTGGCAGGGAAGATTGGGAGACAAGAGGACACTACACTGCTAAAAGTAGCAGTGTAGATGGGTGAATGCACTGCTTAAGTCTGTAGAAAGCCACAGAAGGTACATACCCACAGGGTTCGGTCGTGTCTTTACTCACCTAAGCAGTGCCTCACTGTTTACTATTTATATCAGTCCTGGGAGGGACAGGTAGTGTATGTACTCTCAATGCTACCAAAGGAGTGTGCAGTGTAGACGTACCTTTACATAACATAACTCCAGGAGTTGGGACTTTAAAAATGCCTATCCAAGGCTCCAGGCACCTTAACACATTATTCATGCTGCTGAGATTTCATTATATTAATCATTTTAACAGGAACTCAGCCAGTCAGACACCTACAGAAACTCCTTTCCACCCATTCATTGTTCTAAGAGCACACCCCACAGCCCTCTTGTAAAACCCTTTCAAACAGCTGTCTTTTGCAGAATGCCTAGAAGGTCATTGGTTTTGGTGTACTTTGGACAAAGTGGGGAATAAATTCTGGAGCCCTCCCAGAAAATGGCTTGGCAGCCACCTCTTCTCCCTCCTCCCTGCTCCTTTTGTAACAAGGGGAATCTAGCTCAAGCACAGCTGTGGCAGTGTGGCATTGAAAGAGGCAATTCCTAAGATAGCTGGGGCCCTGGCCATTAATTTACATATTAGAGTTTAAAATCCTAACTCACTTCCAGAATATTTTCATTTTATGGAATTTCTTAGAGTTTTTTAAAAAAATCTTCTCCTTACAAGGTCTATACAGTGTTGTGTATGGTACCAAAGAATCCTGCTTGTATATGCAGACAGAGAGAAAAAATATTTTAGAACCTTTTTAAAATTTTTTTTAAAAAGCATTTGGTAAAACGTGGGGCATGGCCGTATGGGATAGTATAAAGGGGTTGAGATGACCTGTGTAACTCATTCATAGCTTTGAAACTTGTGAATGAGAACTATCCTAAACTCATGTCAATAAATCTTCATATACAACACCATTATATAGTCCCCTCTCTTTTTCCGTACATACACATATGTATGTAAATATGTGTCTGTGTTTAGATATAAGGTGTGTATCTTGATTTCCACTTTGGGATTACAGCCTAGTCAACAACATACACCTTTGAATATATCTTATTTTTATATAATCTCTGAGCATTATCACAACAATACTAATTCTCATGACCCCTCATGCCCTTACTGCATCCTTTGCAAACCAGGGCTTCATATGGCTTGGTCTCTAAGGAGTTTCACTAACTTCATATTTACAAGTCCTGTTGTAAACTTTGCAAAATGGCAGGATGCCACAAAAATTATACATTAAATTTTGTATATAACTTATTACTACTTATATTATAAATTGTACAAGAGTGTTCTTTTTCTAGGGTAAAAAGCTATTGGTAAGACAAATCCAGCTGTTTCAACCAGTTCTACTAAGGAAGTGAGTCCTGCATGCAGGAGGAGATTTTTGTGGTATAAAGACAGAAGTATGTAATTGAGAAAATATATCAGTGTTGTAAGAAGAGAAGGTAAGTCCTGCAAGCATTTGCTTGAGTTTCGACATCACCTTGCTTTGAATGTTTTTGTGCCATTCCTGTTGTGTTCATTTTTCCATGCCAAATGCTAACTCCCTTCATAAGCATCCCAAAGTTTGAGGCAATTGATCTGCATGTGTATACATTAACCTATTGAAAGCCGTGAGATACAGTTAGAAGCTAAAAGACTAGTTTGGAGAGAACTTTTGGACTTCTGCACTGCAGGGAATTGCAAACTTGGAGTTTTTATAAAACATGTTCAGCTGTAAGGATCTGCTGCTATCTCTTAGAAAAATACAGTTTAGATATAATTATGCTTCTATATGTTCTCTGCTTCTTTATCAAGCATTCGTAAAACTACAATACCCACCTGGGGAAGTGAGGAAACAGATTGACAGAGCAAGACGGGTACCCAGAAATCACCTACTGCAGGACAGGCCCAACAAGGACAATAACAGAACACCACTGGCCATCACATACAGCCCCCAGCTAAAACCTCTCCAGCGCATTATCCACGATCTACAACCTATCCTAGAAAATGATCCCTCACTCTCACAAACCTTGGGAGGCAGGCCAGTCCTCGCTTACAGACAACCCCCCAACCTGAAGCAAATACTCACCAGCAACTACACACCACACCACAGAAACATCAACCCAGGAACCTATCCCTGTAGCAAACCTCGTTGTCTACTCTGTCCCCATATCTACTCTGGAAACAGCATCACAGGACCCAACCACATCAGCCACACCATCAGGGGCTCATTCACCTGCACATCCACTAATGTCATATATGCCATCATGTGCCAGCAATGCCCCTCTGCCATGTACATTGGCCAAACCGGACAGTCCCTCCGCAAAAGAATAAATGGACACAAATCGGACATCAGGAATGGTAACATACATAAGCCAGTAAGTGAACACTTCAATCTCCCTGGTCATTCTATTACAGATTTAAAAGTCACTATCATTGAACAAAAAAACTTCAGAAACAGACTTCAAAGAGAAACAGCAGAACTAAAATTCATTTGCAAATTCAACACCATTAATCTGGGCTTGAATAGGGACTGGGAGTGGCTGGCTCACTACAGAAGCAGCTTTTCCTCTCCTGGAATTGACACCTCCTCATCTATTATTGGGAGTGGACTACATCCACCCTGATTGAATTGGCTCTGTCAACACTGGTTCTCCACTTGTGAAGTAACTCCCTGCTCTCCATGTGTCAGTATATAATGCCTGCATCTGTAACTTTCACTCTATGCATCCGAAGAAGTGAGGTTTTTACTCACGAAAGCTTATGCCCAAATAGATCTGTTAGTCTTTAAGGTGCCACCGGACTCCTTGTTGTTTCTGCTTCTTTTTGTAATTTTATTGTTCAGGGAATGTTTTGAGACAAAATCATGTTTTCACTGAGTTCATCTTCCCCTGTTGCTTATGTTTTTTAGAAGTCCTAGTTTCTTTTGAGTGACATCACAATTACTTGCCGTTATGATCATGATAGTCATAGAATGTCAGGGTTGGAAAGGACCTCAGGAGGTCATCTAGTCCAACCCTCTGCTCAAAGCAGGACCAATCCCCGGACAGATTTTTACCCCAGTTCCCTAAATGGCCCCTTCAAGGATTGAACTCACAACCCTAGGTTTAGCAGGCCACTGCTCAAACCACTGAGCTATCCCTCCCCCCAAGAAATTATCAGTTCATTGAATTCTTCCCCTCCTTATTTTTGTTGAAACTTTTAAATTTGTAAACAGCTCTATTTCCAATACACAGTAATGTTGCAGGTTTAGTCTGAGATTTGCAAAGCCATCCAAGAGATTTAAATGTATGTAGATATACCTATCTCATAGAACTGAAAGGGACCCTGAAAGGTTATTGAGTCCAGCCCGGTGCTTTCACTAGCAGGACCAAGTACTGATTTTTGCCCTAGATGGCCCAGTGAAGGATTGAATTCACAACCCTGGGTTTAGCAGGCTAATGTTCAAACCACCAAGCTATCCCTCCTCCCCAATCAAAAAGAGAAGATTGTAACTTCAGGTGCAGAATAAGAAATGGGCTCAAGATGGGTTAGGCCTAAACTTGATCCCCAGATCTGAACTCCAGATCGGGAGCTAAACTTTAAGGCTTGGGCTGTCTCTAATGCCCTGCATCAGAACTCCTTATGCCCCTAAAGAAGTTGAAACTCAGATCCACATTTTGTGACTTAATCCTGTTTTTAAGCTAATTCTCTGTAATACATTTTTCTAAAGCTTTTCAGGAAACTGTCATCTATTAATATTATTTTACCACATTTACATAGCACCACAAACTTACACTTAACACTCTGTCAACAGTGTTGTGTTCCTGAAGGGGCAAGAAGTATGTAGGAGAGCACTTTTGGAGAATGACCCCAGACCAGCAATGATTCTGAATGCTCTTAGACCACGATTCAGCATAGCGTCTGTATTCAGGAAGGGCACTTAAGCATGTGACTAATTTGACTAACTTGCAGTCAATGGGACTCAAGCTCATAAACTTTAAGGTCAGAAGGGACCATCATGATCATCTAGTCTGACCTCCTGCACATTGCAGGTCACAGAACCTCACCCAACCCACTCCTGAAATAGAGCCCTAACCTCTGTCTGAGTTATTGAAACCTTCAGATCATGGTTTAAAGACTGCAAGTTACAGAGAATTCACCATTTCCACTAGTTTAAACCGGCAAGTGACACATGTCCCATGCTGCAGAAGAAGGCAAAACTTCCCCAGAGTCTCAGCCAATCTGATCTAGGGAAAAATTCCATCCTGACCCCAAGTATGAGCATGTGGGCAAAACCCACCAGCCAGACTGCTGGGCTCTCCCCATCAGAGCTCTCCTCACCTAGTGTCTCTTTGCGGGCCTTTGGGGATTTTTGTTACTGGCAGTCATAGATGAGAAACATGTGTAAGCGCTTTCCTGAATCAGTGCCTCTGTCACAAGATAAGTACAGAGGAAGGCAGATGAGATCATAGAGTGGGTTATAAAATAACATCCTATAATATGGGGCTGGGGACAGGGAGGAGATGGGGTGGATCAGGAAAGAAACCTTAGAATGTGAAGGTCCTCATGTATGGTACATACGTGTATTTGTTATAATCTTTCCCAGACAATGTTGCCCTATTATGAAGATGAATAAAACAGAGAGGAAAAACTTTAACTATTTAAATGATAAAGAACCAATAACAATGTTCACCAGTTATTGCTTTTACTTGCAATGAGCATGCCTTGTTCACCAACCTTCTTGTGTCATTTAATGTGCCCCTATTAACTTTTACATTTTTAATTGTCTTAAACAAATGTGCATGAGTACCTGCTTAAATACATCTAAAGATACTAATAAAAAAAATCCTAAATACATAAGATACACAAGTGAATATAAATGGAAACAGATTAATAAATGAAGTAGACCCACAGCTGTCATCAGACCTTCACAATCACTAGATTTTTTTTTTTCCAACTGCTCAGGTGGTGCTTGCCCATCATCTGTAGGCAATGGCAATATACTTCATCTCTCACCAGTTGTTTTCCTACCATCTTTACATGTTTTCTCTGAGAGCTTGTAACTTTATTAGAGTAGTCTAAGTCCTGTTAAATGTACTAAGCAATGTAAAGTGGTCACTATTAAAAAGTCAACATTTATGTGCTGCCAATAAGGAGGGGCTCTTTCGAAAGTTCTCTCTGAGCTTTCCTCTGGAATTTTGCCAAACTGATAAATAAATCGTATGTGTAAGGGTGCATGTGGGCTTATGGACTGGAGGGCTGAGGGCCTGGGATTCTGTAAATTTAAAATGTTTCTTTAAGGAGGGAGGCAAAGCCACTTAGCAAACATTCATATTAAGCTGCACTTCATTGACATTTTCTGAAAAAAATATTCTATTGACGGTATGACATATATTCAATGTATGTAATTTGAAATAGAAAAGTATGTGCATCTAAGGGCAACAGAAAAGACACTGTAGTAGATTATGGGAGTATCCTCCCTCAGGAAATGTTTTTGAAAATACCTGATGCTTAGTGCAGTCTGATCCCATTACAAAGGCAACGTATGTATTTGCAGAATTTATTTGTGTTCCAAGGAATCTCTGGCAGGAGTGATTTAGCAGTATGGGGAGAAGGGGTTATCCAGTTGGAGGCAGGGAAAATTGCCCCTGCCCATCTCTTCAGTTCGATAGCAAAATTTTAGCAAGTGTGGAAGAAAAACGAGTCCTCACTCTGAGTTTGAAGCAACAAGCCAGGGGCAGCTTTATTTTTGAGCAATTGCAAATGCACGGGAGAATACACATGGGCAGGTCTCCATTAGGTAAACATTAGGCAAGCTTTTATACGTTTCATTACATACAATAATGAGTAACAAATATATTTTGTTATACGTTTTCTTTCTGATATCTCACTTTTCTCATTAATTTCTGCCACAGTTTACATTCCATTCTTATCTAACACAAGGTCAAAACAATATCTCTTACAGTCTGTTCTCATTCACTTTCTACTTGCCTAGGCCTTCAAGTCTCATGTTACTGGAGTTAGCCTGACTCTTGCTCTATTCCTAGAAGACTAAGAATGTCTGTGCTTTTCCCAACTTTCACACAAGGAACTCTATAAATTTGTTTCAGTAGCATGTTGGGGGCCCATTATTCTAGGCACTAGACAAACACAAAATAGAAGGTGGTTTCTGCCCCAAAAGATTTACATCTAAAAACAAGACTGATGTAGACAAGCAGCAACATGCCAAAAGGACAGAATTTGTAAACAATCTTTTTGTCTCATAGTTCCTCGTGCTTCCTGTATGTCTAGCCACTTGTTGTCTATAGTTTTATACATGGATTGTAAACTCTTCAGAGTATGGACCATCTCTAGGCACTACTGCAGTATAAAGAATTTTTGTTTATATAGGAAAACAAATTGATAGGATCCCAGCCCCACAGCCCTCCACTGGGAGGTCGGGGGAGGTGGAAGGGGCAGCTTTTGAAGGAGTCCATTGTTGGCCAAGCAAAGTGAGGCTTCTACACTGAATTTCATGACATTGCTCTCTGTCTGTCTATAGCATATTAACTTTTGAACACAGTATCTGATCAACGCCAAAATTTCAGGGAATGATCTAGGCATCAATGAGAAGAAATGGTGAAAATTGGAAAAGCAGGAAAGCCTCATTTAGAGGAAAATCAGGCCCACAGGCTGCCTGGTACTGCAGGCAGAGAATCTCTCTGTTGGAGGGAGCAGCTTAACTTTCTGTGTTGGGAGACAGACTCCAGGTTAAAGACAAACAGAAATAAGACCCTTACAGGGAGGGTTTGGAAGTGGCAACCAGCCAGGGAGGAGAGGAGAGTGACATGAAGGAGAAAATGGGGTATTGGACGGTGGAAGACTGAGGGTGGGAGGAATAGTTAAGAAGAGAGATGTGCTGGTGGTGGGGAGCTGGGACCAAGAGAAGACTCGGAGGGAAATTATAGGGGAAGCAGCAGGGACCCAGAGGATGGAGGGGAGGCCAGGGATCCAGAGTGAGGAGACAAGGGGAGGATGAAGCTTGGGTTTATCAGCTCAACCTCCACAAATATTGACTCTGGAAGTAGAAAGGCCCTGTGGAATGAGTATGTGTGTGTGTGTGAGGGAGAGCCATTCCCAGCCAGGCTTTGGGAGAGAAGAGGAGGAGGGTTCTGGTGAAGGAGGGGGTCAGGTGGGAAGGGGATGGGTGGCAGGTTAATGAGAAACAGGAAGGTAAAGGACAAAGCAGGTCTCTGAGTGTAGGAGCTGGGGAGTGCCTGTAAACCCCCAGGATCCCTATTTCTGCCCCCCATCCATATTACCCTTCCCCCACTGCTTACACATCCCCTTCTCACCACCAAATTTCAGCAAGTAGAGGACCTGTACCCCTGCTGCTGTGACACAGATCACAGGCAGCAGCTTCATATGCTGCTCTCTCATTGGATCTACAGCTTGGCCCACCGAAGCAACATAGTTTGTAACTCTTCAGTAGTAACAATTAAAAGTAACAGTATAATTTCTTTCCATCTTCCCCTTCATGTAACAACCCTTTTCCTGCTATGGTATCATGATGTTTTCCTGCAATTGCCACAGAGTGATGTGTGAGAAACTTCATGTTCTAACATGAAAAATTGGGAGGGAAAGGCAGGATTTTTGATCCTACATTGTGCTAGCAGTCGGCAAATCTTGCTTTTCAAATGGCAGTCACAGTTTAGGGGTTTGTGTGTCAGTTTGAGATTATTTTTATTTTGTAGGCAAAAAATATCTGCTAATGAAGTTTGAATATCCTCTTTTGAAATAATACAGTAGAACCTCAGAGTTACCAACATCTCGGGAATGGAGGTTGTTCGTTACTCCGAAGTGTTGGTAACTGTAGCGGGGCCGTGACCCTGCTCTGGCTCATCAAGGGTTAAAAGCCAGCCCTTGGAGCCAATCAGAAAAGGCTGAGAGGCAGCCAAGCAGGGGCCAGGCTGGGCCCTATAAAAGGGCTGCAGGGCTAGCAGGTAGGGAGTCTCTCTCCAGCTTTGGAGGGGGAAGGTACCTGAAGCAGAGCAGTGCTGGGGAAGGGCAAAAGGAGCTGGGGAGTTCCAACCTGGCAAGGCCTAAAGAGATCCTGGGGCTGCAGCGGTGCAGCCCGGGGATAGGTGGAGGCAGCTGGTCCAACCCTCTTGCCAATGATGAGTGGCCATTACAGACTGCAGTTTGCCCCAGAGAAAGGGGGCTAGATGACGACTGACAGTAGCCACTGAGGCAAGGTGGGTATAGAGGGGTGGGGGTTCCCCTTGGAGGGGAAATCGAGAGTTCTGCTGGGGCAGAACCCTGAGATAAAGGGGCACAGGGGTCCAGGAGGGATATGGGGGGGGCCTAAGGCAGGTGACCTACTGACCAGCAGAGGGCATGCCAAGGCTGGAAAAGAGCTAATTCTCAGGACAACTAGCAGGAGGCGCCGTACCAGTGTGTCTTCTCTCAGCTACAGTAACGCTGAACAAAACGTTATGGTTGTTCTTTCAGAAGTTTACAACTGAACATTGACTTAATACAGGTTTGAAATCTTACTAGGCAGAAGAAAAACGCTGCTTTTAACCATCTTAATTTAAATGAAGCTAGCACAGAAACAATATTTTACCTAGTCAAATATTTTTTTCAGGGCCACCCAGAGAGGGGGGCAAGTGGGGCAATTTGCCCCGACCCCCACAGGGGCCCCCACGAGAGTTTTCAGGGGCCCCCATGAGAGTTTTTGGCAGGTCTTCGGCGGCAGGTCCTTCAGTGCCACCGAACACACCTGGAGCGAAGACCCGGAGCTTCTTCCGCTTCTTCGGTGGCAATTCGGCAGTGAGGGTTCCTTCTGCTCCGGGTCTTCGGTGGCAGTTTGGCAGCAGGTCCGTCACTTGCCCCCGGACCCTCCGCCGCTGTGCCCTGAAGACCCAGAGCGGAAGGACCCCCGCCACCGAAGACCTCAGGCCCCCTGAATCCTCTGGGCAGCCCTGCTTTTTTTTTTAATTTTCTTTCTAGTTTTTGGTAGTTTACGTTTAACACAGTACTATACTATATTTTCCCTTTTTTTGGGGGTGGGGAGGGGTGTCTCTGCTGCTGCCTAATTGCATATTTCCAGTTCCAAATGAGGTGTGTGGTTAACTGGTCAGTACGTAACTCTGGTTTTCGTAACTCTGAGATTCTACTGTAGTGATATCATTGCCTTATTATCAGATGATAATCTGAATTTCAAGTGACTAAAGACCAGATAATCAGTTGCAGCAAAGAAAATGGATTATTGCTAAGGAAAATCAGGGGGCTGGGGCAGATATGCATTTATAAGGGCTCCCCAGATTGTCTTTGCTATTAAATAGTGGTCTTATCAACCAGGTGAGTGGTTCTTGGTATCTCCAACTAGGGAGGTAGGGCACTTTATCTGAGCAAAAGGATCCCTTATTAAAATAGATAATGTACAACCCCCAGGAAATTACTAGTACTTCATAACATAGGCATAGATTTTTCTTTTAAAATGTACTCTACAGTCTCAATCCTTAGAGGTGCTGAATGCTCCCTGTGAAAACCTGAGCCTCTTCAACTCCCTCTAAGCTTAAAGCTGAGGTCATTCAGCACCTTGTAGAATTGGGCTCTGCTTCTCCAAGCCCAGCATGTGCAGTTAGGCATGCTGCTGACTCTCCCAACTGACACCTTAGAGAATGCATGGCCCAGTTCCCCAGGCCTGGGCACAGTGAAAAGGTGCATCCCAACCTCTTTACATTTCCCCTTTTCTGTCAAGTGCAATGGAGCATCCAAAGGACTGTTCAATGGCAAGAATAAACGTTATTCCTAGTGAAAAGGTGTCAGAATGTCTAAGCAATAGGGGCATCGTTCTCAGTTGGCTCCTAGGTACTACTGTAATACAAATAATAAGGTGCACCATGCAGGCAAAGTAAGGACTGAAGAGACCTTTGTGAAATATAGAACCAGTGGTCTTTAGTGCTGCTTTGTTCTATTAAAGCTTTAAATATACATGAAAATTTATTATTAAAAGCTGTTGGGTCAAGTTCTGATCTCTTACACCATGCTTAATCTGGAGAGCAACTGTCTTGACTGGATTTACACAAGTGTCATTGACATCAAATGTGATCCATGTATTGAGGATTAACAGCTTCCTAACACACGTTAGATTTTACACAGGTTCATAAGGCATTCTTTTGAATAAGTACCAATTCCATCCCGGTTCTCAATTAACTGTATTAATAATTGTATATTTCTAATGAAATTATAATTACTAACCCTAACCTAATATATAAAACAGCTCACTGCTATCTTGCACATAATTAAGGATGTTATAATTAAAGAAGAAGACAACATCTAAGGGCATACTAATTTATTTTTTTTCATCGGAATGGCCTCTTACGTTATTTTTAAAGGCAAAAAAAATTCTTATTCTGAGCCTTAATTTAATTGAAGTTATTTAAAAAAAATAAACTTTCTGTTTCTGATGTGTACCAGTATTGCCTGAGGATTCTTAGCTCAAAAGAATGGTAGTAGAGACCGTGTTTGTAATTTCTTTCAGAGATAAAGATGTTGAATTCTGTACACATTCTGACCATTTGCAGAAATTATAACCTATTTGCTACAGAAAATCAATAGAGCAGATAACTAGTTGATCTATGCTTTCTACCCCAACTCTTTGTGTCACATTGTGTGCACACGTGTGTATATCTATCCATGATCTAACTACAAAGGAGCAGATGCTTCAGTTCATAAAAACACATTCACTTAAATTTAGAACGCCTCAGTACAACTGTACCGTTAACAATAATCTATACCTTAATTTTAGCCATACCATTAGTTAAAGAAATAAATAGCTCTTGGTTTAATGAAGTTCAGTCTATTACTCTGTATAGCGCCTAGCACAATGGACTCTCCATTCTCGTTTAGCCTTTAAGCTCTACTGTAATAAATATGATTAATAATTAAATATTTCTTGGGAACTAAAGGCACTAAACTTAGTTCTCTTGATCTGTCTTTTAAATGGTTTCTACATAGATGTGCTTTAAAATAAATTAGGTTTGTAGCTCATGCCATTGCTTAGGGCAGGGATTGGCAACCTTTCAGAAGTGGTGTCCCGAATCCTCACTTATTCACTTTAACTTAAGGTTTCGTGTGCCGGTAATACATTGTAGCTTTTTTTAGAAGGTCTCTCTCTATTAGTCTATATTATATAACCAAACTATTGTTGTATGTAAAGTAAACAAGGTTTTCAAAATGTTTAAGAAGCTTCATTTAAAATTAAATTAAAATGCTGATCTTATGTCACTAGCCCACTCAGCCCACTGCCAGCCTGGGGTTCCGTTCACCTAGTTCAGCAGCGGGCTGAGCGGGGCCTGCGGGACCCTGGCTGGCAAGGGGCTGGCAGCCGGGAACCCAAACTAGGGTGCAGGTAGGAATGTGGGGGGTGGGTGCAGGAGCTCCCGTTTGGTGCTCGGGGTGGGGGGTGGGTATGTGGGGGGGGGCAAGAGTCAGGGCATGGGGTGTAGGAGGTTGGGTGTGTGAGGGGGTGCAGGGGTCGGGGCAGAGGGCTGGGTGTGTGTGAGGGGGTGCAGGGGTCAGGGCAGAGGGCTGGGTGTGTCGGGGGGTGCAGGGGTCAGGGCAGAGGGCTGGGTGCGGGGGGGGAGGTTCAGGGGTCAGGGCAGAGGGCTGGGGTGCTCAGCTCATGGGGGTGCTCACAGCAGGGGGCTGGAGGGGATATGCCCCGTCCCCACCTCTTCTCCCAGGGCCCCGTCCCCACCTCTTCTCTGCTTCCTCCCCGGAGCAGCGAGCATGCTGCAGCTCAGCTCGGCTCTGTCCCGCCTCCTCCTCCCCCTTCCCTTTCCCCGCCTCCTCCTCCCCCTTCCCTTTCCCCTTCCTCTCACAAGGGCGATCAGCTGATCGGCGAGAGGGAGGGGGAGAGGCAGGAAAGCACCATGCTGAGGGAAGAAGCGGGGGAGGGGGAGTTTGGCTGCCAGCATGATCAAGCTTCTGCCTCCTGCCCCCGCAGGAGAAATCAGTGGGCGGGGGGGGGCTGAGTGGGGCCAGGACCCTGGCAGGCAGCAGCGTGCCATCAAACATTGGCTCGCGTGCCATAGGTTGCTGACCCTGGCTTAGGTGAAAATTACTACAGTATATGACTAATTTAATTTTGCTTTAGCAAATTACAAATGCCAAATGGTTTGAGTAATTCCTAGAAATAATATATATAAAAATGGAAGACAAATACATATAGGGAAAATTTACCAGAAACACAATTTAGGATTAAAATAATCACTTCAGTTTAAAAGCTTCACTAGAAAATGTTTAAACTTCTTTATATATGGGAATGAATGTTCTCACCTGAAGTCTGATCCTGCACCATTGAAGTAGATAGCAAAATTCCCATTAAGGTTAATGATGCAAGCTCAGACCTTATAGCACCCAACTCTGTTCTGTTAATATCTTTAAAAAAAATATTAAAAGAATGTCTTTTATTTCTACTGATTCAGAGATTGATACTTCCCACTAAAACATGAGTGCATAACATCATGTTGCCTGTGAAATTGGCTGCAAAGCTTGCTTGCAAATGCAGTCACTTATTGTGTGTGCATGTGTGTGTATGTGTGTCTGTCATATAAATATGGACATGTCTGTGTGTATATCAACTTACGTCTGCATATCCCAGAGCAAAAATCAAGGGCCTAATGTAACCTGAAGTATTTAGCCCACCTGGTTTATATGGCTATTCACAACATGATCCATTTTTATCAGCTTTAAAGGTGGTTATTTTCACCCTTGATATGTGCATATAAAACTTTCATGCGTGTCAGTGAATCTGTGGAAGTTATACATTTGTACTGTGGGGAAACAGGCCCAAAAGCCCTTACAATTTGATGCTCAAGTGATATGGAGAAACATTGTGGACTAATATCAATTCCTTATTGAAGAGAACATAGACCTGTAGCTCTTCCAAGCACAAATAATTAATAGCTCTGAGATATTAAAGTGATTTCTGATGTTCAGTTCTCTGGTAATAAAATTAGATCTTCTATAAAACTGGGTTTTAGGGACATAACGACCATCAGGAGGCTGTTTCACGTTGCAGACCAGTCATTTGCAGTGTTGATATGCTACACATATGTCTCAATCTGCAGTTATGGGACCTCTGAGGCTGTATAACAAAAGTCCTTGTTCTTGCAGCCGCTGGGTAATCTGCCTCCCTGCTGTGTGTATAGCAGGCCCTATAAAATAGTTTTGGCAATTAACTCTTCAAGCCCTATACAATACTAAAACTTCATGCTCTTCATTCAAACAAATATTTGACAGGTTCTGAACAGGCTCCCAAAAGTATATAAGAAAACTAGGGAGTACTGTGATCTGTAGATAGTGTTAGTCTGGTATTCTTGATTTCAGACACCATGGGAATGGGTGCAATATAAGAATCTAGATATGTAGAACAAGAGGATGGTGAATAAAAAGATACAAGTATTACTATTAAAGGTGCAGGAAACATTCCAAATTTCAAGTTTTTGACAATTTTTTGTTGAAAATTCAATTTTCAATGGAATTTTTGATTGAAAAATCGGAACGTTTCCATTAGCTCTCATTACTATATTGTAACACTACAGTTTATAATGCATGTAAGAACAGATGTAGACATAAAAGTAGGAACACTAAGTAGGTTATCTTATGTCATGTTCTTTTGATTTAACTCACTTTTATTCAGGCAACCATAGAAGAGAACAATTATTGGAAGATACAACACTAACTGGCTCCTAATGCTAAATAAGATGGTTAGCAGAATAATAGGTAGATTCTGACAGAATCTATTTAAACCTGTAAGTGGCCAATACAGATGTTCTGAAATAAACAGGCCTGTTGTTTAGTATTCTGGTCTCTCTCAATGGTTTAATTCTATACTAGTCTAATCCACGTAGTTTCTTGTACCACACTCATCACCACCATGCTATTTGAGTGCCTAAGAAGTATTGCTGCAATCAGGGATTTCAAGTGCCTTCTTAAAATGCTTCCTTAGAAGAGCAGGGTTCTATACAATCAATTCCACCATCAATCTGTCTGAACTGAAGCAACACACCACATAACAGCAGTGCTCAGCCCTACCTCCACTTAGTTGTCCAATATAAAGCACCTGAAAAATACCAATTGTTGATGGAATAACACCAACAGAGAATTTGATCTTGTGTTTCTGGTTTTCTAAGTAGCTGATGACATTTGTCATTCCTGGAGGTTCCAAATCATGGCACCCGTGGGAACTTCCTTCACCAGTATGAGAAAGTGCAGAACTATTTTACAGACATGTTCTGCAAATTGAGAAACAAATAGATTTATAATAGCAAATGGAAGGCAATAAGGGTTTAAGTTAAGTAGTAGTAGAATGTTTGCAGATGCAGTTGAATTTGTGTAGTAATTTAACTTCTAGGAACTAGGTGCATTCATACTTGTTTGTAGTGGAGAGCATATTCTGTTAGTAGGACCAAACACTGGCTGTCTTACTCAGGTGAGTTGTATGCATTTCTGCTGAGTTGCATGCAGTGTATGGGTTTAACATCTCAGAGAGACCCAAGGATCCTTTGCCATGGCTGCTACAGCATCACCTTTAAAACACTACTGCAGCCACTCAAAAAATTCTGGGATGCATTTGGGAACTAAATGTGCCAACTGCAGAAAGAGAAAGCTAATGGTATAAATAGGTGACTGGTTTGGTGGAAAGAACAGAAAACTTAGGATTTTCCTCTCCACGTATCACTGTCTTCATGTAGAGGCTGTTTTCTACAGCTCAGATGCTAGAAGATGGTGGAGCACTACCCAGAGTTGAACAGGAGTACTTGTGGCACCTTAGAGACTAACAAATTTATTAGAGCATAAGCTTTCGTGGACTACAGCCCACTTCTTCGGATGCATATAGAATGGAACATATATTGAGGAGATATATATACACACATACAGAGAGCATAAACAGGTGGGAGTTGTCTTACCAACTCTGAGAGGCCAATTAATTAAGAGAAAAAAAACTTTTGAAGTGATAATCAAGCTAGCCGAGTACAGACAGTTTGATAATAAGTGTGAGAGTCCTTACAAGGGGAGATAGAGTCAATGTTTGTAATGGCTCAGCCATTCCCAGTCCTTATTCAAACTGGAGTTGATTGTGTCTAGTTTGCATATCAATTCTAGCTCTGCAGTCTCTCTTTGGAGTCTGTTTTTGAAGTTTTTCTGTTGTAATATAGCCACCCGCAGGTCTGTCACTGAATGACCAGACAGGTTACTCTGTACCCAGAGTTGGCATCCCTGATGCCTTTTTATATGAATTTATTTAGGAATCTGTACCTGAAGCCTGCAAGGCCCAAGTCCTACATTTTCTTTCAGCATATGGGAGCATCAAATATCCTGAATACAAATGAGAACCTTGCTGAACTCCATAGATTCAGGTTTATAAGGGCTTGAATCCAAACGAGAATTTCTTTGGGTTTAACCACTCTCCCACAATCGGCCACTTCCTCAGAGAGTTACATTCATGGTGTTCTTGCTGTTGGTTTTAATTTAATTTCAGCCTTATCACTGAGGTATCCTTAGTATTTTGTCTGCTGTCAATGTGCTGGAGTTGATGATTTTACTGTAGAATGTTTACTCTCAGCAGCCTGAACTCTTTAGAAGTATTACAGTATATTCAAAAAACATGTGGAACAGGATAGTATTTCATTAGAGACTCAAGCATCATTTATTGTGGTGATTAGATATCCATATGTATTGTTCTTGATGCTATAATATATGGTAATTGATATTTTCCTTTGGTAATAAAATGTATGATATTTCATACAGTTATTTCAAAATGGCAATCTATTATGCTCTGGCTATTTGTTCTGATATAAAATGTAATGTTGCTATAAATGTAGCATCATGTACAAGAGCTTCTTCACACAATGTGGTGTTTTATCAATTTTTAATTGTCTTTTGGAACAGAGGTTGAGTGGCAGATTCTGTCTTCCACTAAGGCTTTACACTGCTCTGGAGGCATAGAGGAGTACTACAGGCAGCAGAACTCTCCCTTTTCCTTGAGAATACCCCCAGTGCAGAAGCAGCACAGGGATGATGTAGGCCTTATCTTGCGCCTCCCCCCAGCTCTCTTGCCTTGCAGATCTATGCATAGGAGCATACTGGGGGAGCAGTTGGGATTGAGAGGAGCAACCTTGTGGTAGCTGTGGAGAAGTAGGAAGCTGCAGGTGCACTGAGACCACAGTCTACCCTGCTGACCAATATTGTCTCGTATCCTTGTACTCACCTGTTGGTCTGTTTGTCTCCATCTGTTGTCTTTTATAATTAGATTGGAAGCTCTTTGGGGGAAGGATTCTTTTTTAGTTCTGTGGTTGTACAGTGCCTAGCACAAAGAGATCTTGGTCCATGATTGAGCTCCTAGGTGCTGATAATACAAGTAATAAGTTACGGCAGATTCTACCCTCACCTACATCAGTATAAATCTGAATAAAATCTGTTGATTTCAGTGGCTGATGTTCCCCAAGGCAAGTACAAGCTGCTAGGGAAATGGTATCTTCATAAGTCCCCTAGTAATTTTTCTGTCAGGGAAGAACAGTGTCACTACCTCTTGAAGGCTTTGTCTACACTAGCACTTTTGTCGGCAAAACTTTTGTCGAACAGAGGTGTGAAAAAACACTCTCATGACCGACAAAAGTGCTGGTGTGGGCAGCGCTATGTTGGCAGGAGGCGCTCTCCTGCAGACATAGCTAACGCCACTCGTTGGGGATGGTTTAATTATGCTGGCAGGAGAGTTTTCTCCTTTTGGAAAAGAACAGCTACATGGGCAACCATACAGCAGCACAGCTGTAGCATATACCTGTGCTGCTGTAAGGTCTGAAGTGTAGACATAGCCTAAGAGACAAGGTGTGTTCTCTTTCTCTCTCCCTCTCCCCCTCCCCCTTCTTCACACCCAAATCCATAGGACTCGAGGGATCTCCTGGAGAAAAGGGGCATTCTATAATTCCTTTATAAATTTACTTTCTTATAGGTAGTTGGTGCCATGACTGGGCCTTGGGCGGTCAGACCCAGTGGTCAGAGTCGGAGCTGGGAATTGAGCCAATGGTAAGAGCTGGAGCCAGAGCCAAAGGCCAGCAGCTCTGGGAGAATATCACCATAGCTGAATGTACAGTTATCCAGTCATTCTGATGATCAATGTCTGATTTGCAATTGCAGTAAATTATAACATGACCCTCTCTCTGTATAAATGTGTATACTCTCTCTCTCCTTCCCCCGACCCCCCTCATATGTCTGGGCAATCCCACGGTATATAGTCTGGTGGTTAGGTTGGTGTAACCTGCAAGGGGGTGGCTTATTCACATCCCTGAGCAACATAATTTATATCTGGGGTAGTAAATAGGCGGCCCATGGGTCAAATTTGGACTGCCAGACACTTTTGAATGGGCCCCAAAATCTTTTTATTTGCCTTTTTTTTTTTAATTGTCTCTGGAGTCTGGACCTTGACTCTACCTTGACCAAGAAATTTGGACCTTGGCCAAAAGTAATTGGCTACCCCTGACTTATACCAACGTAAGGTGTAGTGTGCATATAGCCTGAGCACATGCGGCCCCCTCAATTCCCCTTCCTTAGTCTAGCATATCATCTTAGAAATCAAGCACATAAATAATATTTTGGGTACAGACCAAAAATGCAATTAATATAGACACTTGGTCATTTTTCATCATAACAGCCAAACAAAATACTTCACAGCTATGCTAGGATACTTTTGGAGTGGTTGATATAGAATCTGGACTTTTGTGTGCTCTAGGAAATCACCAAATGGTTGTGTGCTACCTTATCAAATTCAAGTTAAATGACAAGCTATGAAACAAATGATTTAAAACAAGTTATCCAGACCACTCTTAATGTAAGGTGAACATGGATTATGCACAGTCCAATAATCCAAATGCATTAATCAGTTCACACACGTTACTTCATGGATGCCAATATCTGGCTCCTCTTGAAACTATAGGTGAAAAACAGTTTGTTCAACCTTATGGAAAACTAGATTGGCCTGAATTAAAAAAAAAAAAAAAAAACTTTCTGGCCTCAGGGATGGCATGAACCCAACTCTCAAACCCCTCAACATTAATGTGCAGTGGTGCTGGAAATAATTCGCTTTAAATTTTTCTGTTTTAATATAATATGTTAACAAGAATTAAGTAAGTCTACTGATATAGCTATCAAAATACAGCTATTTGTGATGCTGTTCTAAATTTATTGAGTATTGTGCTGGTATCAGATAGCCTGATGACCCATGTAATGTAACATATTGCATTATTCTTCTGTTTGGTCTACCACATCAAAATTGCACTATCCAATTTCTTGCCAGCTGATAGTGTGCCAGGGTCTGTTTCCAAAATAGAAATGATTCATTCAAGTCTCATGCAAGTATCCCATTAGAACGTAATACATATCCATGTTGATTGATTTCTGAGACGGTCCAGAGATATTTAAGCTAAGGGACACATACGCGACCTTAAATTTGGTATAATTTAATTTGTCAGGGTTATATTGTTTTCAGTATAGTCTATTTCTATGTAAAGTTTTTCTTTATTTGACTTATCTGAGTATGAATACTTTTGTGTATATATGCATTTTTAAGGTATACTTAATATATTTTGGAAAATAGATATTTAATATAAATATTTAAAGAAAAGAAACTTATTATAAAAGAAGCTGATGTGCTAGATAGTCAATAATTTTGCTATTGTTGATATAACTAGTTCATTTGAATGTCATATTACTTTTTTTTTAAGTGAGTCAATGAGAAAAACAAGCTAAGCAAGGTGACAGGATTTTCAAATGATTTTCTAGAGGGTTAGAAATATTCTGATCATCTGGGGACAATTGGTGAAAGTTGCCAGCATATTTATATCTCTGCAGCTTTATGATGTGTTTGAAGTGGAGCAATGTTGTCTCATTAACTAGGTATTAAATATTGGTAATTATTTCTGAAGCCTTAATCCACATCCTAGTATGTGAAAAATGTTTAGAAATATTTCTGTAATCATAAAAATATGTATACAGTCTCATAACTATTTGTAAGTAGTTAAATAGAGTAATATTGTCCATTTCTGTGGAAGTAGACATTTCACTTTGTCACTTTGATCATTTGAAAAGCCTGTATATGCTGTTTATAGCCTGTAATATACTAGAAAATACTACTAGTAGTAGTCCATTGCTAACGATGATGACGATATTGTTGCAATTGTCATCTGTGGCTATGTACATGCCTCTGAATTCCAAACCCTGATGCACAAAATCCGCTGCACTGAGGATATGAAGTCCATATGCATGATGTTTGATGATGCATCTCTGTGGCACCTTACACATGCAGACTGGAGATGATTTAGCCAATCCTGCTCAAATCTGTTGCTTGCTAATCTTGTCAGAGACACCAGTGTGTCCTGTTCTGAAGTGTATTCTTGAGTTCTTTGAGATTGAAAACGCCCCACTGAAGATTGCTCTTCAAATTATCTTTGAAGCGCTTAAATGGATGGCCCTTCTTTCTTTTGCTCTGCCTGAGCTCCCCATCTGTTTTGGGAGGCAGTGGTCTTCCATTCTGTTGACATGTCCGGTCCACCTTAGTTGTGCTCATAGTAGCATTTCCTCAATATTGGTTGTGTTTTCTCTCTCAAGGATCCTAATATTGGCCACTCTGTTCCTCCAGCAAATGCTCATTATTGTGCAGAGGGAGTGCACGGTAAATTGCTCAAGCTGTTTAATGTCCCATCTATAAAGAGTCCATGTCTCGGAACCATACAAGAGAGATGTTAGGACCATTGCACTATAGATCTTCCATTTGGTGGAGTGACGAATGTTGTGTTGGTTAAGGATTTTTGTTTGAAGCTGGCCAAGGGCCTGGTTGGCTTTACTGATTCTGGAGGCAATTTCCTTAGCAAGCGAACCATCACTAGAGAGGGTACTGCCCAAACACTTGAACTGATCCACATTTTTCAGCTGTGTACCTTGGATAGAGATGGCAGCACTGGGATATTGGAATAAGGTACTGGGTGGAATAAGACCTCTGTCTCGCTGAGACTGATGGTAAGGCCAAGGAGTTGGGATGCTTCAGAAAATCTATCAACAATGGCCTGAAGGTTATGTCTATGAGCCATCAGGGCAGAGTCATCTGCAAAAAGTGCTACAGTGAGAAGTCTCTCCACATCTTGGTCTTAGTGTTGTCTTCAAAGAGTCATCGACTCGGTAGCAAATATATATCCCCTGATCCAAGTCCCTTGTGGCATGGCTGAAGACACAGGAAAAGAACAAATTGAACAGCACTGGAGCAAGTATGCAGCCTTGTTCACTCCATTTGAGATTTCACATGCACAAGAAGAGTCACTACTGGAGAGCATCTGCACTGTCATATTCTTGTTCATACAAATCTACACTAGAATATAATTGTCTAGTATATCTTATTAAACACTGTTATGAGCCATTTTTTACAGTCTGAAAGGACAGCACAAAATGTGCTGTGGACAAAATATGCTGCATACTAGTACAAGCACCTAGCAAACTTTTGAGTGCTGTGAAAACAAATAATAGTACATTTCAGTTGCATGTGCTACTTGCCATCTATGTATGGCATTTACCCCACTTTCACATGTAATTGCAGTAAAAACAGATATTCTTACGTCCTTGGACGTTGACATCTTCCTTCCAAATATAGGGCCCTGTCATAACTATAAAGGGAAGGGTAATAGCTGTCCTGTGTACATTACTATAAAACCCCTCCTGGCCAGAGACTCCAAAATCCTTTTCCCTGTAAAGGGTTAAGAAGCTCAGGTAACCTGGCTGGCAACTGACCTAAAGGACCAATAAGGGGACAAGATACTTTCAAATCTTGGGTGGGGGGAAGGCTTTTGTTTTGTGTTTTTTGTTTGGGAGTGTGTTCGTTCTCGGGACTGAGAGGGACCAGACATCAATCCAGGTTCTCCACATCTTTCTAAACAAGTCTCTCCTATTTCAAACTTGTAAGTAAATAGCCAGGCAAGGCATGTTAGTTTTCCTTTGTTTTTCTCAACTTGTAAATGTACCTTTTACCAGAGTGTTTATCTTTGTTTGCTGTACTTTGAACCTGAGACTAGAGGGGAGTCCTCTGAGCTCTTTAAGTTTGATTACCCTGTAAGGTTAATTTCCATACTGATTTTACAGAGATGATTTTTACCTTTTTCTTTAATTAAAAGCCTTCTTTTTAAGAACCTGATTGATTTTTCCTTGTTTTAAGATCCAAGGGGGTTGGATCTTGATTTACCAGGAGTTGGTGGGAGGAAGGAGGGGGGATGGTTAATTTCTCCCTGTTGTAGATCCCAGGGGGGTTGGAACTTGATTCACCAGGAGTTGGTGGGAGGAAGGAGGGGGAATGGTTAATTTCTCCTTGTTTTAAGATCCAAGGGGTTTGGATTTGTTTTCACCAGGGATTTGGTGAAGGTTTTTCAAGGCTTCCCAGGAAGGGAATCCATTGAAATGGTGGCAGCTGAACCAGAGCTAAGCTGGTAGTTAAGCTTAGAAGTTTTTCATGCAGGCCCCTACATTTGTACCCTAAAGTTCAAAGTGAGGATCCAGCCTTGACAGGCCCTATATGTCGTAAAGATGAATGTAACCATTCTTATTGCTAATGCCACGTGGCAACCCAGCATGTACAATACTTGGCAACTTGTGGTCGTGCTTCGTCAAATCAGAATATCTGCTTCTTTATATCTCCATTTATGGAGTCTGCCCATCCTGCTATATGGTGTATTTACAGACTTTTCAAAGACTGTTCTCTCCTGCCATTAACTTATGTAAACATATAGTATACTACAACATTTTAAAGTGTATTTTATTAGTCAATTACATCTTTATCATATTCTCAGAGATACAATGTATCTGGTTTCTGTTTCCTCCTCTGATAACTGGGATTTGCCATTCAAGGAACAATGCTGAGTTTCACTTTTTTCCCCCCTCCTTTTTAGTTAACTCATCAGTGAGGGAAGCCCAACTTAGCCATTGCTGTCTTCTTCTCAAGTAACTCAAACTCTATCTCACTGTTAACTCTTTCTTATAATCATTGGGGCCCCATATTTGACAGAAGTGGGTTTTTGTTTGGTTGGTTTTTTGGGGGAACCATTCCAAAATGCTCCCTTCGCAGCACTCTGGGTCTTAGACAGTTGAGTAGTTTTTCTGTTGTGGGCAGTAATGTGATGACATCTCAATAAAATGTTCCATGCTCTTCGACATCTCAAGAGTGCTAAGTTGTGCTCTGAGGACTATTCTGGGGGATGTACTGTAGTTCAGGACACAATCATACTTATACCAGACTGATTTTTTGGAGTCAAATGATGAAGTAATTCCAGGTTAGTGTGTAAGACTCTGAAAACAGCTGTTTTATTAAATATCTTAGACCCACAGTCAATAGAACAAGCATAGATGTAAGTTTGCAAATTGCATAACTTGTTCCCTGCTCTTGTCTTACATTGTTGAGAACTGTAACTATTCTGTCCGATCACACTCTGACTGATAGGGTATCAGGAGTAGCACTTCATTCTCAAGTGAAAATATAATTGATTGCAAACAACTGTTTTCTAGTTATCATTTTTGTGTGATTTAGTACTTGGAATCTGAGGACACAAATCTGTGTCACTTATAATAGATATATATTGATGTAGCACCATTTACTTCAATGGAGTTACTCCAGTTTTATGTTGCTGTAGCTAAATGAGAGCAAAATTTGGACCCACATTTTAGCTTTTGCAAAATTGCTGTAGCTGTGCAAAATGTTGATTACAAAACGTAGAGCTACACAACATACAAGTTTTGAAAAGAAATGTGACGCTACATGTCAAAGGTTGCTACTGTTCATAAAGCCTTTGAACACAGCTTGGCCAATTTATGCTTTTTGCAACAAAATCATGAAAACTTGTTTCCTCTTTCTCTCTTAGTTTTTCATTTGATTTGTAGCTCCAGCACAACTTGCCCACTAATTAGCTTGGTCACTGCCTGAACCAGCCAGCAGAGCTTTGAATATCAGAAAAATGTGAAAGGTGATCACATAATTTAAAAAATATGTAAAGATGTTCATTTCTGGGCTACATAGGCCTTAGCAGATGCGTCATTCCTGGACAATATAGGCTACTATAAGACTGAATGACTAGGTATAAATTTTACACATGATTTTCTCTCAGCTCATTCAGAGAGTATTTGAATGAGAATATGTAGTCATACCTATAGTTGTATAGAGTATGGTAAGATCCTTGTTTTGTTCCTTTAATTGTCCTTGAGTCAGGGTTCTGGCAAGGCTTTTGGAGAATTCTTCTTCTGTTTATCAAAAAATACTGTTTCTGGTAACTGTGAGTATTTCTGGGAATATGTGGGTGCGATATTAAAATAAGCTGCCTGTTGGCATTCATGCAAATTAAACTCAATTGCTTGAATGTTCATGGAAAGTAAATATGAAGGCCATAAGCATAATCAAAGCAAATACATTTTTTAATTCAAGAAAACAGTTGTAGATACTCTGGGGCTTGGTATTCACCCAGGTCTAATCGATTAAAAATAAAATCATCCCCCTTCTCTGTCCCACTGGCTAAGATGCTTGTCAATGCCTTGGTTGTCTCTCACTTTGACTATTGCAACCTCCTCCCTGGCTTCACCTTTTCCCATCTTTGTTCCCTCCAGTCTATTTAGAATGAAGCATCTACAATGATCTTCTTTGTCCAGCACTTTGTCCAGCACATCACTCCCTCTCCAATTCTCTCCACTGGCTTCTACTCTGATACAGAACATTGTGGAAATGCCATTTTCCTCTTCCACAGATCTGGTCCTGGGACACCTTCAAGATCATATCTGCTGACTTGAAAGACAAGTATAGCCCTACTGAAAGAGATTGAGCTGGATCCTCTTCCTGCTTGATGATTCCTGCATCATCAGCAGAATAGTTTTCTAAGGCCTTGGTTGTGCCATTTAAGGACAGTCCTGGGTTGTCAGCAATGTGAAGCCACACCACCCTGTGGGAAGCTTTGAGAGGCATTCTGCTTTGGAAAAATTACCCTTCAGAGCTCTCCTTGATGTGCAGGGCACATTTTATGGACTAATAAACGGAGTACCCATCATTCCCACTTTGGGGCAATATGCATCTCTGGGGTTGAATGGAAGAAGCAGTCATTACACTCCCCTGAGTGAGGGATTGTATTGTTACAAGCTTTTATACAGCACATATGCAAGTAGGATGAAAGCTCCTTGCCCAGTCATTTCCCCCCCCTCCTCTGTCCACACATAAGGATAAACACAATCTGGCTCGAAGTTCTAATAAGTAACACCTGTATAGCTCCCACTGAAGACAATTTCTGTTATACTGATGTCACATATGGCCTAATTTAATCTGCAAAACCTTTATTACTGGTGACAGTTCATATGAAGAAAAATCCAATTGCACTCAGATTGCAAGCTGAATTTGCAATGATTGAGACATAATCCATGTGGAACCCTATGGTGCTTCCCCCGCCCCAGTCACTATAGGTTTTTCAGGTCGGGGCCTGTGTCTTTCTTTGTAACTTGTGTAGTGCAGATTTATATTGGTCAGCTTATAATTATTTATGATTAAACTAACATTTCTAAGATTTCCACCTTGAAAACTTAATATTTTGACTTAGTAACTCAGTTGGGCTGTAAAAGTGCAGGCAAGCCCTGAGAGCCTCCTTGCCGTCTGGTGTGGGGCTGTAGGTGTATCCCACCTTAACTTCCCCAAGAAGAGCCACAATCGATTCACTTTAACCACCCAGTGCAAGGAAAAGCTAAACATTTTTAAACAAAATTCCATGGTCCCTTTTAATCAGATTTCCAGGACAGGAACCATTGTAACAAACAGTTAATCAGGACCCTGATTTCATGGCTTCCAAACATACAAATCTCTGAGTAAGTTTAGATTTGTTGTTTGGGAGAGTAACATTGTATCTGCAGCCTTCCCGGCTTCCATTTCTTTCCCTTCCCCAACTCTCTTTCTCTGCTTCCTATTCCTGTTCATAAGGACAAGGCAGGGCCTACTTAATTATCTTCATGCTGCCCTTTTCCCCATACACTTTCACACAGGGAAAAAAAAACAATCCCTAAAGCGTCTTAAAAGAAAAGGAAATATTTCCTCTTGAAATCGGCTCATGCTTTTATGCAGCAAAAGTAAATAATAAATCTACCTAAATTCACATCCACCACAAGGTGGCAGTGCAGGAATGTTTTTTACTCCAATCTCTGCTCTAGTTGAGCATGAGAAATCATTCTGCTATATAGAGGTAGTATTGTGCTCTTTTAACTTACCCAGATACACCTATAAATACCTATTTAATAATTTTTATTATGATTACAAATGTAAGATGCTGAGTTCCTGCAATTCTCACTAAAACTGGCTTTGGTTCATTATATCTTTCATTTTTAAAAATGTAAAAGAAAATCTGTTGCTTCTCTCTGTCTTTCCTTTTTGTCAGTCTGGGCTATAAGTTATTTGGGCAGGTGATTCTCTCTCATTATACAGTAAGTCCCAGGTGGAGGGAAGGTCCCACTTTTACCCCCAGTTCTCCCAGTCCCAGCTGAAGTGGACCATTTCCCACATTCAGTGCTGTCGGGGTGGGAGGCAGTGTGCCCTGAGCCATGGTTTGACAGGCCATCCAAACCAATTGGAATTGTGACCTAGTGCACAGGGTCGCCAGGGCCGGCTCCAGCACTTCTGCCGCCCCAAGCAAAAAAATAAATAAATAAAAAAGCCACGATCTGCAGCAGCCGTTCAGCGGCAGGTCCTTCGCTCCTAGAGGGAGTGAGGGACCTGCCGCCCCCGAATTGCTGCAGGTGCCGCCCCTCTCCCTTGGCCACCCCAAGCACCTGCTTGTTAAGCTGGTGCCTGGAGCCGGCCCTGAGGGTCGCAGTGCCACTCAGGTCTGGCCCGGCAGCCCTGCTAGCTCCATCTACAGAGGGATGGCCAGGCCAAACCTGAGGGGCACTGTGTCATTCTTTAGCCATTTGAATTGTTGAGAGGTATGATAAAGTAAGAGGAGAGCACAGATAGTGTAAGAAAATCTCCAGGTCCATTCAAAGATAAAATCAGTGCTAATGTACATCACTATCAATGTTCAGAGTAGAAGTTTCCATAAGAATCAATTTGGTTGGAGAAGAAGGGAATTAGTGCTGCTGGCAATAGGAGTGAAAATTTACATTTTTAGCAGATTTGTCAAATTTGTTCACCCTGTTTTTTCACAATGCTTCAAATCATTTAAAAAGAAATTGGTGGAAAACTATGCAAGTCTTAGCCCTGGCAGGCTAGTTAAATTTTATCTGCACTTAATGATTTCCCAGTCTCATATGGAAATTCCAAAAATCACCTACTTTATATAATAGCCTAACTTGCAGAATACTAAAACCACAAAATTGTGCTTTCACAAAAACTCAGTTTTTTCCTCAGCTGTGTAACATATGCTTGGTGTACTATGAGCTACCCAGCAGATGTCCCTTGAGAGCATAATATTTCTTACCTGACCAACTGTTACATCTACAGGGGATTTCTAAAACATATTTTGGCAACTTTTAGAAGAGGGCTGTTAGTACAGCCTGTTTTCCTTTTCAGAAACAAACAGTCACAATTTAGGCATAAAATAACACTATAACATAGTAGCTTGAGGGATTTTACACAGGTAATGTACCAGTTAATAAGGAAAATGACATGGGGAGAGGAAGAAACTCTACACTGTTCTGCTTCTGAATTCCCTCCCTAGGGAGTGCTCAAATTGTAAATAAACAGGGACAAAAGGATTCCCAAAATGTGGATATATGCCCCTCTCTGTTAAAAAATGATGGTGTGTTCCCCACTAGTTTTGATTGTAAGCTCTCTGGGGCAGAAACCATGTTTTTGTTCTGTGTTTGTACAGCATCTAGCACAATAGGCCCTTGCTTCAGAACCAGGGCTCTTAGGTGCTGCCACAATACAAATAAATAGTAGTGGTAATAATTTGGGGAGGATGCCTTTTCCCTTCCTGCAGGAAGCTGTTTCTCAGTACACTCATGAGCATGCCCAAATCTTTTACTTTGTTCTCAGGGCTTGGTGGAATGTCTGATGGCTTCATTAACCTACCATCAATCCCCAAAAGGCTCTTTCCACTCACAGCTTCCATGTAGTATAGTATAGTGTGCATGTCTATATTATATAAAGTGAATTTTAAGTGCTTGTGAAACTGCCATGCTGTCAGACTCAGTTTCTAACTTAGAAACCTGAGCCACATACAGGACTTGAACAAATATAACTTGTCCCTCCCTGATAGCATCCTGAATCTTCAGACTGAAAACAAACAAAAATTGGCTTCCACTGACTAATTAAGAGGTACCTTTGTGACTAATCTATCTGCATATTTGAATAGAGAGGAGCCTTTTTTGACTTACAGGAACAACAGAAGAAAACCATGGGTTTCAAATACAATTATGCAGAGAGATGCAAAACAGTGATATTACATAAACCTACCAAACAATGACACAAAAGAGTTCAATATGGTACCATAAAGGAAGCATGTTCCGACTCCAAAGGTTACACAGTAAGTATCTGTTCTGAATTTATAAATAAAAGCACAGGGCATGTGTTGGTACATATAATTTATCAACCCAGATGTCTTTGTGAGCAGCAAGCTATCTAACCTAGTCCTACATTAAACCTTCCTTCTGGTGAGGAATTCAGACCCAAAATCTCAGCCCAGCCTAGTACTTAGGAATAGCAGATCTATTGTATGATGGCCTGCTTGTGTCAGGAATCAGGTCCTGCAGCAGTGCTAGTCTCTGGGCAACCTAATGAGCACAGATAGTCTGTAGTAGGCTGCCTGATTGGCTTTATCACCTGACTGCTGGGAAGTCCCTCCCCCAGTCCTGCCCAACCCCACTGAAGCTGCCGCGGCTGGGGAGAGGAGCCCTTCCCCTGGCCCAGCCCCACCAGAGCTGATGCAGCGGGGAGAGGCACACCTCCCACCCGAGCCCAGGTGCTGCTGCGGGGAGAGAGAGCTGGGGGGAGTCCTCTCTCCCCGCGGTAGCCCCGGGGCAGCCTGCACTCCAAACCTCTCATCCCTGGCCCCACCCTAGAGCCTGCACGCCCAGATGGAGCCCTCACCCCCTCACCCCAACCCTCTGCCCTAGCCCTGAGCCCCCTCCGACACTCTGAACCCCTCAGCCCCACCCCGTCACATGAATTTTGTTATGTGCACTAATATGGAGATGATGTGTCACACATCACCTCCATATTGGTGCACATAACAAAATTCATTCCATACATGGGTAGGAAAAACTAGAGGGAACACTGCTTAGTACTGACTCTTGCTCCAACCACTAGTCCTAACTGCTCATGTACTGGTCTCTTATAACTTGAACCCATGAGCATTTTTCCTTTGGGTGTGGCTGGACTGTGAAAAATTCAGCCAGTTTCTCTATTGATTCATCATCTGTCAGTGGTGAGTCAGTGAATAATTCAACAACTGTGCAGTTTTATTCTCATATGGTACCCATCCTTCTATCAAGAAAATCAAGATTATTGGGTGGGGGCCCTTCTTATGGGGCCTTTCATTGAGGCCACTTTTGAGTTGATATCAATATAGCACAAATGTTCTCACGGGTGCAACTTACACTTCAGGAAAATGGATATTGTATAAAAGTGACACTCATTCTGCATTGTCTTGTGTTTTTGTATATTTCATTCTCTCTGTGGCCTAGGTTGCAGCTAGAGAGTAGAGTCATCTTCAGTATTTAATAACTTATGTGACTTTTGTCTGTGTGTCACCTGAGCAGCTCCACTTGTCAAGAACTACTGGAAACCTTTTAAAAGAAAGCTAAAGCTGAAGGGCACTGGAATCCCATCTATCATAACATGAAAAAGAGAGAGCCTCACCTTAATTATATGATTTCTAAAATGTGAAGGAGATTTGAGGAAGTAGAGGAGGCAGCATTTCATTTTTTTTTTTTTTTCCTGTGGTGAATCCCTCTGGCCATCATGGAAATGACACCGATAGTAACCCCTGCCAGCATTATTTGTCTCACCTGGAAGTCAGTCTTTGCATACCTTACAGGTCTATCCAGTACTCTTTCTTGGTTTGTAACAAGAGGGAAGTCTACAGATGGGAAAGAATAAAAAGTGACAATTTGAAAGAGGGAATCCAGTTGAACAACAATGTACAATCCACCTTAAAAATGAAAATGAGGAGAAGCAGAGTAAACTTGTATTATTGGGGGGGAGGGATAGCTCAGTGGTTTGAGCATTGGCCTGCTAAACCCAGGGTTGTGAGTTCAATCCTTGAGGGGGCCACTTAGGGATCTGGGGCAAAATCAGTATTTGGTCCTGCTAGTGAAGGCAGGCGGCTGGACTCGATGACCTTTCAAGGTCCCTTCCAGTTCTAGGAGATGGGATATCTCCATAAATTTAATATTTAATTTAATTTAATCTATATCCATTATTCTGTTAGCCTTGGTAGTTTACAAAAAGACAAGACCTGTAAGACATGAGGCAAAGGGGGAGGAACTGAACATGAAGAGATTTTTTTAAAAAAATAAGTACGTATTCTTTCAGAATGCCTTCATAAATATCAGTCTTCTCTCCTTGCACCCTCAGGCCAAGAGATGTTAGATATTCCAAAAATCAGTCCTCATAACATGATAGATAACAAACATTAATAGAACTACCAATATTCATGCTCTGCTTCAGTGCTCAGCCACAGTACGTTTTGCTTTCCCAGCGTCTATCCCTCTTTGTGTATGGTTATCTGTTTAGGCCTCAAACCTGCCAAACTTGCTTGGATGAATAATCCATAACATTCATGTGAAAGGGATCCCTTGTGTTAGCCTTGCAGTGTTGGTCGGTTAGCTCTTCAGTGAGGATACCTTGTCTTTAGGATTGCCAACTCTGACTGAAGCTATTCTGGGAGATTTTTTTCCCCCAACATGACATAATGTCATTTTCTTAAAATATCCTATTAAAATCTCCTGGATTGCTTTCACTAGCAACTGGGAGATCAATGCCGATTCCAGGAGACTCCAGGCCAATCCTGGAGGGTTGGCAACCCTACTTGTCTTCATAATGATTTGTAAATCACCTGGCACACAGTTGGTGGGGGTACCATCCAGATAATAAATAATAACAGCACCATCCATTTTTTTATTAAAACAGTACATGACATTTTTAGGAGAGGAAGTGAGAAATGATTTCTCCAGGTGAAAGGATGATTTTAGGTGGCCAGAAGTTAATAATTTGAGTTAAAATTTAGCCTAGAAATGGGGGTATATATTATCCCTTACTCCTGTGCAAAGTGGTAGGCAGTTTCTCATAATCACAGCTGTTCTGGAGTTCTGTTGTTATGTCCTACTGAGTAGGAAATGTGGCAATTTGCTTATGAATTTGATTTTTAGAAATATTTTTGTAACATTATTTTGAGATCCATGAAATAGGTGAACTGTGAATAAGGTTATATAAACATATGATGTCTGATTCCACAGCCACTTGAAAATGGACCTATGCTTTCCCTGAAGTAATCAGAGCTCCTTTATGTGTGTGTACAGTTGTCTGCTTAGTTACCTGTGTCTCTGACTGTGTGTGATATGATATTTTTATATATATAAAAATATAAAAGCATTTATGGAGTGAGCATGGTCAGTAGGCTCAGTTTTCTGGGTGAAATTTACTTGCTTTTATGCCATAGAAGCCCGACAGTATCCCTGAGCAGAGCCCCCTGCAGGGGTATTCTTACTGAGAGTTAGGGCTCATGCAGGGCTGTCTCTGGCTTTTTTGTCGCCCCAGGCAAAAAAGCCTCCCGCCGACCCCGGTGGGGAGCGTGGCAGGGGAGGACGCCGAGCCCGGCCGCGGCCCTGTTCTCCCCGGCTGGCCGGAGCGCTGGGGGGAGGACGGCCCCGCTCTCCCCGACCGGCTGGAGCGCCGGGGGGAGGGTGGCGAGCCCGGCCAGGGCCCTGCTCTCCCCGACCGGCTGGAGCGCCGGGGGGAGGGTGGCGAGCCCGGCCAGGGCCCTGCTCTCCCCGACCGGCTGGAGCACCGGGGGGAGGGTGGCGAGCCCGGCCGGGGCCCCGCTCTCCCCGGCTGGCCGGAGCGCCACCCCCCTCCAGGTGCCGCCCCAAGCACCTGCTTGGTCGGCTGGTGCCTGGAGCCGGCCCTGGGCTCATGCAATCTTAACTAGTCTGGTGCAGAGGAAGCATTGGCTAGGGAAGGGGCCATATGATCTGTGCTTGCATGGAACCAGTAGGCTTAAACCACCAGCCAGGGCTGCAGAGAGGAAACCGTTGCTATTGTAGGCCATTGGTTGGAATAATGGGTACAGAAAGACCTGAGTTGGGCTGGGCCCTGCTTTACTGTGTGTACCAAGTCTGTTTGCTGGGACTTTGTGCATGCTTGTGTGAATTTCACCCTCTGTTTATATATTGCATATAATCATTGTGTGAATTCTTGGAGCCTAATAATGCATTCCATTCTGTGAGTACCAAAAACCATCACTGATTTCAGTGAGTTGTGGAGTCACAAGCAATGCATGATCAAGTCCTTATGTTTCAGAAACCATGATTAATAATCGTTCCATAAATGGACTTTATACTTCACTTGTGGTTTTTGTTTAGCTCTGCCCATACCAATGGCATCAATGATTCTGTTGTAATTAAAGTACTTCAAGGGAGGCGGGGGAAGAGGAGAGACTAGAAAGGAATAAAGATGAAACAAAACTACATATGTCAAATGGCATATATGATGAGATGCTATAAATCTTTGGACAAGGTTTTGGAAAGCCCTAGATGACTCACTTTGGGCCCAACCACGTGTAATGTGGCAAACAGGTGGCAATAAAAACTTTATAGCACCCACAGCATCACATTATGTATAATAATAGTCTTAGAAGTTAAACCGTATAAAATTTTCTTGCCTATTTAGCTCAAAAAGTTTTCTGGAAATTATTCAGCGTGATTAAGTAATAACAGTGGCCCTTTTTCAGTAACTACTCTGACAGGCTTTTGGTGTGGTAACTAGTCTCTAATGGGAAGGCACTGGAAATAATTTAGATACAGAATTACAAAATCACCTTAATGATTATGATACAGCTAGAGGAAATATCAGGCTGTGAGTTTTTTTCTCTTAGCATCTATTTTTTTTTTTAAATCTTTCTCAGATGTATGCAAAGGCCTTTATCTTACCCATCACATTTTAATTTTGTGCATTTCATCTGGAACCTTAGCAAATAGCTAGTAATTCACAGTATTGTGCCACCTCCAGAGTGCTGAGATAAGTAAAATTTTCCAGCCAAACATGTGTATGCAATTATATTATTTGACTGATTAAGAAGTTCTTAATAGCTGTTCTTCATTGTCATAAGAATGTAGTAACTATACTTTATTCATTAATTCTCTCTCCCATGCCTTTATCAGTTTTTAAAATCAGCCAGCCTGAAAAGGATGATATGAGAGACAGGTTTCTTAGTCACTGTTCTGGTGGAAGTGTACATTGTATTCTTACCCTCCCGTCTCTGCCTGTAATGTACTCTCTGTACTTTTTGAAAGAATGATGTATATCTCTTAACAAATAGCAAGGGGAAATGTGAAAGTGTTCCAGGACTAGTTCGTAAAATATCCTGTGGTGTAGATCAAGGAACAATTAATTAGAAAAAAAAAAGTTTCTAAAATTCAATTTGCTGCACTTCTTTTTTTTTTTTTTTAAGTGGTTGTTGCGATTATAGTAAAAAGCTCTCGTGGCATCCAGTACTGCATACACACAGGCCACAGCCTTTTCATTCTAATGGGAAACAAAATCAGTTCATTTAATCTGTGTTCCTGCTGACTTTTACACCCAGAGTACTCGAGAGGTTTCAATTAAGATAAGTGGTTTTCCTGTTTGTAAAATATTACTTCATTTTCCTGACTTTGATAAAAAATGTTCCCCATTCAAATGTTCCTAAGCACCTAAAAAGGTAAACACACAGTTGGAAAAGAATAAAGGTCAACTCCTGGTCAGTGGTAGCAGAGGCCTTGCCTAAGTAGGACTCTGAACACACTGTGGCTGTGCAATGTTTCTATTGTTGTTCTTATTTGTCTTAGTTATTAGAATCAACTAGGAAATTATAAAATTGTACATGTTTGTGGTGGATGAGGGAGGAGATGGAGGGATTGCTAGAATACACTGTGATAGACAAATTGGAGAGATAAGATATGAATAAATATAGAAAATAAAATATATGCAGGAGAGGCCTTTTAAACACACATTCTTAACTGTAGCTAACTAATTCCTTTTATTAGGTATTCTTGGTGAAATGCTCATGGAAAACCAGAATTTGGAGACATTGACCTCCTTCAGTTTCACTTGATTCCCCCCCACACTCCTATCATTGCCTGACCAGTTTCTGTTTAAGTGAAAAGGCTGAGTAATTTCATAGTGTTACTGTGTTTGTTCAAATGTTAAGCAGCTTGTTTGCGTTGAGACTTGGAAACATTGTAGTGTTGCACAAAAAATTACATTGCATCCTTGAAGTCCTGGTAAATTTAATCACATTTGTGCTGCTGGCCTCTTACCTGCTTTGCACCGATGAAGCTACCTGGACTTCAGGGGTGGACTGAGCCCTCCAAGGCATTTACACAAGCAAGATACCCATGACTGGTACAACTGTTTTATGGAGGGAAATATAGCCAGTTATGACAGAAAAGCCACCTAGCCAGGATTTGAAATCCAGCCCAAACAAACAAACAAAGAATTAGAGGCTCGTTCACCTGTACATCTACCAATGTGTTATATAGCATCATGTGCCAGCAATGCCCCTCTGCCATGTACATTGGCCAAACTGGACAGTCTCTACGCAAAAGAATAAATGGATACAAATCAGACGTCTAGAATTATAACATTCAAAAACCAGTCGGAGAACACTTCAACTTCCCCGGTCACTCAATTACAGACCTAAAAGTCGCAATTCTTCAACAATAAAACTTCAAAAACAGACTCCAACAAGAAACTGCAGACCTGGAATTCATTTGCAAACTGGACACCATTAAATTAGGCTTGAATAAAGATTGGGAGTGGATAGGTCATTACACAAAGTAAAAACTATTTTCCCATGCTAAATTTTCCCCTACTGTTACTCACACCTTCTTGTCAACTGTTGGAAATGGGCCATCTTGATTATCACTACAAATGGTTTTTTTTCCTCCTGCTGATAATAGCCCACCTTAATTGGTTAGTCTCGTTAGAGTTGGTATGGCAACACCCTTTTTATTTTCATGTTCTCTGTGTGTGTATATATATCTTCCTACTGTATTTTCCACTGCATGCATCCGATGAAATGGGTTTTAGCCCACAAAAGCTTATGCCCAAACAAATTTGTTAGTCCCTAAGGTTCCACAAGGATTCCTTGTTCTTTACTGTCTATTCTGTAATCCCAGCAACCAGAAAATACTCAGCACAAATACATTGATTTGCTGTTGAAGTAGTCAGTTGGATCCTGGTCACACTATGCGACTGTTGTAACTGCTTTATTATGCTGGCTGTGCCAGTGTATCGGTTTCTGAAGCTGTGGCTTAGTCCAGGAATAGTATGGTGCAATTTGCCCAGGAAAAGGCTGTCCTGGGAAAAGAAAAGGCTGCCCACCCTTTTTTGCAAGTGTTGACCAGGCGATGGCAGCTTCTGTGCAAGAATCTTACCAGGAGTGAACAAGAAAATCTCTTTGTCTTAAAAACCTGTCAGATATGAGATGTTCCTGTCATGCTGAATCTTGTAGAACAATTGTAGTGAATTATGAGGGCATTCAATATTGTTTGAAAGAAACAATGAACAATGCCAAGAAAAACTGCATTTCCCTTCGAGTTTCACCATTATTGTACAAGAAAATGTGCTGACTGGAAACTGCATTTATGAGTATCTTATGGAATGTGACATAGAAAGGTTTGACAAAACTAGCATAAAGCTTTGAAAGCCAAGTCTGGATCTTGTCTTTGACTCTTTTGTAAGAGTTTGTCACAAACTTACAGTCTCAGTCTGAGGAACAAGCAACCAAATTGGGAAGCGATGTTATGAGTTCTACCATGAAAAATACAAAAGTATTGTAAAGCAAACATTTCCAGAAGGCAAATGTGATGCTATAGTTTGAGGAAGAAGGAAATTTGAGGTTGAGTCCTTTTGTTATCCTCAAAGAGCTAAATTCAGAATGAAAAATAAGTGAATGTTATGCTGAACTATTCACAAGGTTTGGCTTCCTTTATCTCTTGATCTAGTATGAAGTGAAGAGGAGATGAAAATATGCACTCAGGTGTTGCTCAGTGCTTACCCAAATGATCTAAATTCTGATCTTTTTGCTGAAATAGACCAATTTTCAGCATTTATAAGATATGGTGACATGCTAGATAAGAGTGTTACTGGAATCATAAATTTTTGCATGACACAGATCAGAGTAATGTTTTCTCAAATATTTTCATTGCGTTGAGTCTGCATTTGACTGTGAAGCAGAGCAATTGTTTGCTAAGACTGCCTTAATAAAAAAAAGTCTTTGTTCAACAGTGGTAGAAGCAAAGCTTAATGCTCTTGCTATCATGTCAGCTGAATGAGATTTATTTCACACACACTCTGTCATTTGAGGATACCATAACTGAATTTGCGGCACCTAAAGCTCACAAGATGCCAGTTTAAACATGCAACATTTCATTTTACTCTTATGTTTTGATGTTTATTCAGGCAGTATATAACCTGTTAATTGTCTTCAATTTTCTTTTTGTATTTATTCAGCAATATACATGACTTGCTTATTGTCACAAGCTGAATATTTTTTTGCTTTCATTAATACCACGTTCACAAAAAGGAGGCCTCTGAAAAAACATTAGCTCCTGGTCTCCAATCTTGTTAATTCAGCCCTTAAAGACTCAGCAGACTGGCTCCAGCCCTGGTTGAAATCACATCACTCACAAAGAAATTGTCAGAGTTGGCAATGCTGACTTTGGTTCATCAAAGTTCAGGAAATAGCCAGCCAGATTATTATCCCTTCCAAGGCCCTGAGTTTTAAAGGCCCTGAGCTCCTGCCTTAACCAAACTGATTTCCCTGCAGCCTGGAGCCTATTTTTCTGGTTCCATGGCTCCTCTTGTTTTGGTTTCGGTTATTCTGCCATTCCTACCTTTCCATAATGGATTTTCTCCCCAATTATTTTCTTAATCAAGTAGGCATGGCTTTAAAAATTTTTTTTTGCCACTTTTGCTCCCCTGCAGGAGTGGCTAAGACTGACTCAGAGTCTTAGGAGCCAAAAGATGACTCATCTTCTCAAATAAAGGGAAACATCTAATAAGCATTATGTTGATGTACCTCTTTAGTTCTGTTTGCAGTGTAACAACACATGCTGTAGAATGGGGGGTGGTGGGGTAGGAGAGGCAAAGGTGGTGTTGGTAGATTACTGTCCAAGCAATGACATACGTGGATTTTTAGTAGGTATGTAATGAGATGCCACCTACTACAGCTGTCCTGGCATCATCTTCCCAACTGCTAATATTATAGCAACAGACTCTACTTTTAAAAAAAACCTGTTGCCACTACAACAGCTGATTCTGCCCCTGTCTCTATTGAATCTGTCTTAACATCTGAGTGTGCATTTTACTCTGCCTGAGCAGAAAGCACTTTAGAGGTAGAAAGACTTTCCTTCATCCCATTGTTTTTAGTTTTATTTCTGTTCCTACTTTTCCGCTTTCCATGTTGTTTTTCAGAAACACAGCACCATTTGACTAACTTTCTCTCATTTTATTTCCAATTCTGCCACAGAAATGCAAGAAAGCAGCTGACACAGTACACAGAGAGGAGCCAGAGCCTCCGCTCGTGTAAACTGGGTTCTTACATGTATACCAACTGAGGATCTGGCCCATGGGCTGGTTAATTTTAAAGTATTTCATTCTGTCAGCTTTCTTCTCTAACTGAGCTCTGTCCTGTTCCAAGCTGCACTTACATGTCTAAATATTAACACTACTGATTGCGTTGACTGTCAGATCCCACCGAGGCTTTAGTCCAGGCTGCATGTTTTATTAAGCTAAATAAGCACTAAGCAAAAAGCCTTGCTGTGTGTACAAAATATTTAAAAGTCCTACAGTTTCTAGATTAAAATAATCTTTAATGCTTAAAGGAAAATCTACATATTGGACAGTAATGATTAATACAAAAATTCCATTTGGCTTAAAAGCTAACTAAATGCAGTAGGTTTCATTTACAAAGCAACAGCCAGCATGTTCTTCCTAAGTATTCAGTTTTTATACTGTCCATATCGTTCAGCCCCTGCTTATCAGTGCAAGAGTGCTGTGCTGTAGGCTTAAGATCCTTTGTGATTTCACCTTTTTACCCACCTAGGGATGGCTAAGCAGCCAGGCTTTAATTGAACCACACTTCTCAACCAGGGAGCACATTTGAAATAACTTTTTGTTATTCGAAAGGACAAACATTCATATAGTACAAGAGAAATAAATGAACTTAAAAGGAGTGCACGTAATTGTGGCATCTGTCTCAGGCAAATTCACTCTTACCATTGGTTCAATAGCTGCAGAAGACCATTCTCTCTGTTAGTGTAATCCTGCTGGAAAATCTGTCTCAGAGCTGTCTTACCAGTCATCTATCCCACTTTCCTGGACAAATAAATTGGAGTTTGATTGATCTTTCTGCTACACCTGCTTACACTGAATGTTTTAGATATGGTGGTTGTAATCTTGTCCTCACTGAAGCCAGTGAGAGTTTTTCGATTTACTTACAGTGCAGTCAGGATTTCGCATTGTGAGCTGAAATCAGCTGCTTCTCAGATACAAGTATTTTGTTTGCTCCTTGCACAATATGCCTGTGCAGCTCTTTGAGGATATTGACTTGTTTTTCCTTTCAGGTTTGAGGCTTTATTTTTCACGTATAAAATATTGATTTTTCATAGCTAGAAGTGGTGATAATATTGTGGGAGACACAGCCAGTTCATTTAACATTGATACATTTTTCACACACACAAAAAAAGCTAATTTAGCAAGAAAGCAATAGGTCTCCCCAAGATGAGATATTTCTCCATAACCTTTGAAAGAGGGCATACGTCAACTGTTTAGTTAGTATTGATGTGATTGTGACTGTTGTACCAGATGGTCAGAGAAACCTGTATTGCCATACCATATTTTCCTCCCGTTACTGGATAATTTTGTAGTATTGTATTATATTAAAGCTTACCCCATTCATGCACTGTATCTGTTGTGATCAGGTGCATGTTTCATAGACTGGCAAAAGCCTCCTTCTGTGGGAGATTAACAACTTGTACAATTAATGGAGTAGATCTTGCCCATTTGGGGCTTCCTGGATAAACATTCCTCAGCTAAAACAATGAGGAGTCCTTGTGGCACCGTAGAGACTAACAAATTTATTTGGGCGTAAGCTTTCGTGGGCTAGAACCCACTTCATCAGATGCATGGAGTGGAAAATACAGTAGCAGGTATATATACATAGTACATGAAAAGATGGGATTTGTCTTACCAAGTGGGGGGTCAGTCTAATGGGACAATTCAATTAACAGTAGAATACCAAGGGAGGAAAAATCACTGTTGTAGAGGTAATTAGGGTGGCCCATTTCAAACAGTTGACAAGAAGGTGTGAGTAACACTATGGGGAAATTAGTTTTTGTAATGACCCATCCATTTTGGGTCATTACAAAAACCAATTTCTCTATACTAATTAGACTTCTGTTACATGAGTTGTCACAGAAATAGGATATCTTATCACCATGCCCTGCAGAGGGCATGTATCTCATGCTGGGGGACAAGGAAGGGATTTGGATAATGCAGAGGTTCGGATAATAGAGCAAAGACCCCTAGCCAGGACCCTTAGTCTCAGAAATCTGATGTGTCTTCAGGGTATCACAAAGGGACAGATAACTATTATTTCTTCCTATCTTAGGTGCCTGTACATGAATGCAAGGAGCCTGGGAACCAAGCAGGAAGAATTGGAAGTCCTGGCACAGTCAAGGAACTATGATGTGATTGAAATAATAGAGACTTGGTGGGGTAACTCATCTGACTGGAGCACTGTCATGGATGGGTCTAAACTGTGTAGGAAGGACAGGCAGGGGAGAAAAGATGGAGGAGTTGCACAGTGTGTAAGGGAGTGGTATGATTGCTCAGAGCTCTAGTATGAAACTGGAGAAAAGCTTGTTGAGAGTCTTTGGGTTAAGTTTAGAGGCAAGAGCAACAAGTGTGATGTCGTGGTGGGCGTCTGCTATAGACCACCAGACCAGAAGGATGTGATAGACGAGGCTTTCTTCATACAACTGAGAGAAGTTTTCAGATTACAGGCCCCGGTTCTCATGGGGGACTTCAATCACCCTGACATCTGCAGGGAGAGCAATACAGCAGTGCACAGACAATCCAGGAAATTTTTGGAGAGTGTTGGGGACAACTTTCTGGTACAAGTGCTGGAGGAACCAACTAGGGGCTGTGCTCCTCTTGACCTGCTGCTCTCAAACCGGGAAGAATTGTTAGGGGAAGCAGTAGTGGGTGGCAACCTGGGCAGCAGTGATCATGAGATGGTCTAATTCAGGATCCTGACAAAAGGAAGAAAGGAGAGCAGCAGAATGTGGATCCTGGACTTCAGAAAAGCAGGCTTTGACTCTCTCAGTGAACTGATGGGCAGGATTCCCTGGGAGGCTAATATGAGGGGGTAAGGAGTCCAGGAGAGCTGGCTGTATTTTAAAGAAGCCTTATTGAGGGCTCAGGAACAAACCATCCCGATTTGCAGAAAGAATAGCAAATAGGGCAGGCGACCAGTTTGGCTTAACGGAGTAATCTTCGGTGAGCTTAAACACAAAAAGGAAGCTTACAAGAAGTGGAAACTTGGACAGATGACTAGGAAGGAGTATAAAGATATTGTTCGAGCATGCACGGGTATAATCAGGAATGCCAAAGTAAAATTGGAGTTCCAGCTAGCAAAGGATGTGAAGGGTAACAAGAAGGGTTTCTACAGATACCTTAGCAACAAGAAGAAGGTCAGGGGAAGTGTGGGCCCTGAATGAGGGAGGCAACCCAGTGACAGATGATGTGGAAAAAGCTGAAGTATTCAATGTTGTTTTTTTCTGCCTTGGTTTTCACAGACAAGGTCAGCTCCCAGACTTTTGCACTGGGCAGCACAGTATGGGGAGGAGGTGAGCAGCACTCAGTGGTGAAGGAACAGGTTAAAGACTATTTAGAAAAGCTGGACATGCACAAGTCTGTGGGTCTGGATCTAATGCATCTGAGGGTGCTGAGGAGTTGACTGATACGATGGACATTATCTTTGAAAACTTGTGGAGATTGGGGGATCATCAAACTCGGATGATTGGAAAAAGGCGAATATAGGGCCTATCTTTTAAAAATGGAAGAAGGAGAATCCGGGGAACTACAGACCAGTCAGCCTCACCTCAGTCCCTGGAAAAATCATGGAGCAGGTCCTCAAGGAATCCATTTTGAAGCACTTCGAGGAGAGGAAGGTAATCAGGAGCAGTCAACATGGATTCACCAAGGGCAAGTCATGCCTGACCAACCTGATTGTCTTCTATGATGAGATAACTGGCCTTGTGGATATGTGGAAAGCGGTGGACATGATATATCTTGACTTTAGCAAAGCTTTTTCCAGCAAGTTAAAAATGTATGGATTTGACAAATGCTATAAAGCTGGCTAGATCATCAGGTTCAACGGGTAGTGATCAATGCCTCGATGTCTAGTTGGCAGCTGGTATCAAGCGGTGTGCCCCAGGAGTCTGTCCTGGGGCCAGTTTTGTTCAATATCTTCATTAATGATCTGGATGATGGGATGGATTGCACCCTCAGCAAGTTTGTGGATGACAGTAAACTGGGAGGAGAGATAGATAAGCTGCGGGATAGGGATAGGGTTCAGAGTGATCTAGACAAATTGGAGGATTGGACCAAAAGAAATCTGATGAGGTTCAACAAGGACAAGTGCAGATTCCTGCAGAAAAGGAATAAATGAATGGAGATATCCCCCATATTCACTGGGGATTACAGTGAATGAGAAGCTGTATATGAATTAACAGTGTGCCCTTGTTGCTAAGAAGGCTAACGGCATATTGGGCTGCATTAGTAGGAGCATTGCCAGCAGATTGAGGGAAGTGAGTGTTCCTCTCTATTCGGCACTGGTGAAGCCACATCTGGAGTATTGCATCCAGTTTTGGGCCCCCCACTACAGAAAGGATGGGGACCAGTTGGAGAGAGTCCAGCGGAGACAACGAAAATGATTAGGGTCTGGGGCACATAATTTATGAGGATAGTCTGGGGGAACTGGGCTTATTTAGTCTGCAGAAGAGAAGAGTAAGGGGGAATTTGACAGCAGCCTTCAAGCAGTTGAAGGGGAGGTCCAAAGAGGATGGATCTAGGCTGTTGAAAGTGGTGGCAGATTACAGAAAAAGAAGTAATGGTCTCAAGTTGCAGTGGGGGAGGTCTAGGTTGGATATTAGGAAAAACTATTTCACTAGAAGGGGGTGAAGCACTGGAATGGGTTACCTAGGGAGGTGGTGGAATTTCCATCCTTAGAGGTTTTTAAGGCCTGGCTTGGCAAAGCCCTGGCTGGGATGATTTAGTTGGGGTTTGTCCTGCTTTGAGCAGGGGGTTGGACTAGATGACCTCCTAAGGTCTCTTCCAACACTAACTGATGACAGGGGGGAGAGGGATAGCTCAGTGGTTTGAGCATTGTCCTACTAAACACAGGGTTGTGAGTTCAATCCTTGATGGGGCCACTTAGAGATCTGGGGCAAAATCAGTACTTGGTCCTGCTAGTGAAGGCAGGGGGCTGGACCTTTCAAGGTCCCTTCCAGTTCTAGGAGATGGGATATCTCCATTTATTTATTTAATCTTCTATGATAGGAATTTTGTTAAAAGGTTATGTCTTGTTCTGGGGTGCAGTTCACCCCAGTGAGGGATTGTCCCCACATGCCCTGTAACCCTAAGTGTTTTAAATGCTCTGTTGCTGCAGTTCCCTGCCTAGGATGCTCACAGTCAGTAACAAATATGCACTCTGTGTCTCCATGCATTGAAACTCTGATGCAGTGCTCTGACATCAGCAGTTTGCCTCCTGCAGCAACACAATTACTCCCTAGTTTCCACTTTGCTTACACCTGGCAAGATAACCCCCAAGTCCCAAACTTTCCCCAAGCCATGTGCTCTGCAATATCTGGTCACTTTGAACCATTCAGAGGAATAATAAGGTTCATTTGGACCATTCCTCTGGACTATTCAGAGGAATAATAATGTTCATTTGCTCGTCTGAGGAGACAAAATGTACAGCTTATCACTTTAACTGGATTTAACAATCACTTCAGTTCAAATACAACACTGGGGTGTCTTGAATTATAAGTAAACCAAGTTTGTATAATTGCTGAGAGAGATTTTATGTGAGAATCCTAAACATCAAAATGGTTACAAACAAATAGCATTAGAAAGCATTTTTTCATTTTTAAGTTTTTTTTCTAGGTATTGGGTAGGATTCTTCTCACACACTTCTTCCAGCAAGATGGCTGACCACCACACTGGTCAGGATCTCTCCCCAAAGACAAAGTGCTCTGTTTCTTTGTCTTCTCAGGTGAAAAGATAATGAGGGGTTCTTTGCTTCTCTCTTTTATAGTCCAGTGAACCTTAGAAATGGATTCTTCTGAAGGTTTCCTCCACCCCCTAAATAAAGGTCATTCAAGCTGTGAGGAAGAAGACACAATGTATGGTGGTGAAGGAAGTTCCATGCTGGTTTCTTCCCCCAGCTATAATTCATATTGATCTGTTCCTCCCTTCTCCCATGCTAATGAATGGCCATTTGACATGTGATTGCCAGTTGACTCTGACACGTGGCTGGAGGTGTCGGCTTTTCTGTTGTCTGGAAGAAACCTGCTTATCCACTCCCCACACTTGTCTGGTAAACACAATTTAGTCCCACATTTCCTTCACTATTTGTATAGTCCCTTGGGCATGTTTACCCTCCATACACCAAGCAAGAATGTGAATAATCAGTGTGTCATTAGTTTTCCAATGATCTCTTACATGACACACATGAGATACAGTTTATGACATTAATGAAGTGGGATACACTGAATTGGTCAGGTCAGCTGAAATTCTGCCAGATATCAGGGACCCCTTTAGGTTGCTCTTAGGATACTGGTTAGTTAAAACTTATTTTATGCTGAATGTTCCCTGCAGCTGGGCAAGAGGGATCATTCAACACACAAATCTGGGTTTAACTCAATTTTCAGTTTCGCTTTGTAGTTCACCCAAAAGATTAGTTTGAAGAAGAAGTGGTCTCCTGTAGGTAAATAGAATACAGATTGCACAGGAAAAACCTGGAAGTAGTTTTTCCTGTTTGTTTCATAGCCAGGGCTGGCTCCAGGCACCAGCCTGGCAAGCAGGTGATTGGGGCGGCCACTCCGGAGGGGGCGGCACGACTAGCTATTCGGCGGCAATTCGGCGGATGGTCCCTCACTCCAGCTTGGAGCGAAGGACCTCCTGCTGAATTGCCGCCACAGATCGCGATCGCGGCTTTTTTTGGCTTGGGGCAGCCAAAACCCTGGAGCCAGCCTTGTTTATAGCATGCATTTGTTCCTAAATATGTGCATGTTTAAGAAGTTCAGAAGGACTTTGGCTTCTTACTGATAAGGTTCAAGATATCTCGAATAGCTCTGCTATTTTATTATGTAGCTTTTTCTACAAACGGCTTATCAGTTGATGTGAAAAAATAAAGATTTGAAAAAAATCTTATTTTAGGAATTGTTTTTTTATGATTGTCGAACACAACTTGCTCTGCTTCCAGCTTACTGTGATATCATGGGACGAGGGGGAAAATGAACTTCTTGAGGTTGTTAGTTTCTGTCTGCTAGTGACAGCAGCCCTGAACTAGGAGTGTAGGTGCTTCTAGCATGGACTAAGCACAGCCTCCTATCATTAGGTAAGAGAACTGAGGGAGAGAAGGACTCCTGACATATAATGAAGGGGAAATAAGAGGTACCCTTTATGTAGGCAGAGTTCTTCATCTACCATTGAGGCCAAAAGCTTATTAGAATTTAAAAGAAAGATTGGCCATCAGTATAGATAATAAGAATATTCACCATTTTTCTAATATATTCAGTGTACCTCTGATTATCTGAACAGCATGGGGGACATGGATTTTATTCAAATAATTGGGATTCTGGATAATTGAGAGGGCAGGAGCAATGAGGTGGCCTCGTCCATGGTTGAGGGCTCCTCCTCTTTGCAGTCCTGGTTGGGGATCTCTGCTCTGCCCTGTCAGGACTGCAGCCATCCCTGTGCCTTGAACCTGCAGGAATCATGTGTCACTGGCCCTGCAGCAGCACAGGGAGGCCTCTGCAGCTCTTCTGAGGTGGCCCTGCTCACTCACTCCTGTGACAGTGGGCTGCAGAGGGCTCCCTGTGCTGGGAATCATTCAGCAGTAGGGTGGCCTCTCTGCGCAGCAAGGGGCCTTTCTTCCTCCTCACAGTACTAGCTAGGGGGTCTTTGCTCTATTTTTTTGAACCTCCGCATTATCTGAATCCCTTCCTTATCTCATGCAGGGGGACACATGCCTTTTGCAGGGCAAGGTGATAAGATATCCTGTAGCTGCCTACTCCAAGATTTCTTCCATCTTCCTCTAAGCATCTGATATTGTCCTCTGTTAGAGACAGGATACTGGACTAGATAGACCACTGGTCTGGTCCAGCATGGTAATTCCTATATTCCTTCTGTTATGTTTTCCATACATATAGAAGAGAAAAACTTTCAGTCTAGATAAATATTATTTTTAATTAAGGAAAACAAAACAAAAAAAGCCCAATGCAAAATCTCCATGCAAGAAAGGTGAGAGAAGGTCTCCCCACTGTAAGGTTTTCCATCTTGAATCTCCTCAGCTGGCAAGCAGGTGGCTTAGATTTGAAGGTGTGTGCCACATATAAAATACAATCATAATTACATATACCTGCCTATCTCCTGAGTTTGCATAGCATATGGATCCTTTTTTTTTTTACTCGAACACATGTAGTTAATATTCACATTTTGTTTTTTATGTCTAAACATAGACAATTCTAGGGGCCAAGGTCTAGTCTGTTACACCTTTATAAATCTGGTGTATGGATAATGCATTGGCTTTAATAGTTATTCCTAGTTTTACTGAATTTGTTTCGAGTTAGTCCAACTGTATGTCCAAATCACAACCTGTTTTTGCATGAAAGCATTTTAGGAAAAAAACAGATTAGAATAATTATTATACAAAATGTTCCCCCCAAAATGTGCTGGCAAATAAAAGGAAACTAAGATGGAGAGAAAAAAGAAATTTCATTACATACATAGCTCGGGGCTCTCATTACATGTGGAGTCAGTTGATTATAATCTGATTTTTTTTCTTCTGGCCACAGAACCCTCAAGTCATTTATGTTCCAGAATGTTTCAATGGGAGAACAGGGTGAAAAAGTCTAGTATCCAGTATTTTCTCATTCTGGTTGCAGGTATTGTGTATATACTACATGTAGGAGATATCTAAAAGGAGCAGAACGACATTTACCAAGCCATATGTAATAGGAATTGAGATATCCACAGCTTTAGGATCAACAAATTGCTATAATATGATGAAAGGCTTTTGATTGAATTCATAAAAATGAATAATTTTTCATTGTTAGTCACTTTTTTCCACACAAGCCTATAAAATAAAATGTCATCTCCATGGCATAATCAGCTCTGAGACGTCATGCTTTTTGCCATAGGAAATCCATCTTATGTTTTCTGAATAATAATAATAGTGCATTTTTCTTACCCATCGCTACTGGAGTTGAAGGTTAATATCTTTCTGTACACTCAACAATCTGTTTATTCACTTGAATTATTCATTTTTAATTTCGTTCTATTCCCTTTATATTTGAGCAGCAACAAAAAGCCCACATGAAAGCTTTAGGCACCCTAACAATTTATTGGTTGACTGTCCAGACTCATAACAAAAATCATACATATGAAACAAATTAACTCAGCCAAACCACTAAACTAAACCAACACAAAAGCCATTTTAATCACCAGAAATTTACTTTCAATATTCCCACAAAACCCTCTGGTATAATTTCTCTGCCTTTCTCTGCAAATTCTATCATCCTTGAATAATAGGTAAAATTTCACTTTTATTTGTGGTTTACCCAATGATGCTATCTCAGGAAACTTTCCTCCTACATGCTTTTGAATTGTGGTTCCAGTAGCGGCACATTGGTTTACATGTGGCCATTAGCCTGTTTATATCTGCATTGTCTGTATTTAAAAGTGATTTCTTGGTGCTATGCAGTGCCCAGCTTCCTGCTGTATTTTACCATTGACATAAACTCATTCATTTTTCATGTGCAAACTTGCATTTCACAGCTTGTTGTTGCTGACTTGAGCGGGTATCATATGAGCTTATTGCATAACCGCCGGTTTTCATTTTCATTTTTTGTGCAGTTCCTGATGTCTTGCACATTTCTCCTAACCATTGTGCAGAATTAAGTTGTACATTATTAATATTTTTGTTTCATCACTTATTGTCTCTGTAATTTTATGCTGTTCATCAGTGTTCCTCAAGCGACCGCTAGATATTTCCAATTGTTGTTTCCAAACACAAAGGACAAAATGTACTTTTGTTCTACTATCATTTTAGATGAGGAGGAACCACTGTAAGAAAGAACGAATGTAAAGTCACATTGAGTGAGCATGCAGTGTTTGTCTTTATTACATGCTGCTGCAATGCTCTCTAGAAAGTAAACTGATAGAGTTTTTAGAAATATAAAATTTCAATACTCAATAAGAAAAAAAAGACAATAACTATATATGTCCCATTTCTCACCATGGTATCTATAGGCTGCTGATAATCAAGTTTTGGAGAGCTTTCACAGGAGTACTGCTTGTTGTATTGTGATGCCATCTGATCAAGGGCCTGCTGCTACAGCTATTGCATACACAGAATAACTAGGGACATTTGTGGGGAGAGGAAGGAATGTCAAGTGGTGAGGGAACTAGCCTGGGACCTGGTTCAATTCCCTGTTCGGTCACAGATTTCCTGTGTGATCTTGGGCAAGTCACTTAAGATGAAATCTTGATCCCATTGAAATCAATTGCAAAACTCCCATTGACTTCAGTGGAGCCAGGATTTCCTCCTTAGTGTCTCTGTGCTGCCATTCCCAGTCTGTAAAATGGGGGATGATAGTGCTTCCTTACTTCAAAGAGGCATTGTGAGGAGAAACACATTAAGATTGTGGGGTGCTCAGATATGGTAACGGGTGTCATATAAGTACCTTAGATAGAGACAGGGCTGGATAAAGAGTGGCTTCAAGACTGGGCTCTTAGGACTGGTTTTAGGGCCTGTCTTGTCATCTCTCAGTCTGGGACACCAAGGATGATGAGAGAAAAGCAGAAAAACTTATAGAATCCTCAGAGTTCCATGAAGGATGTTGTAGACATTCTGGGAAAGAAAACACCAACACTACAGTGTAATATGTGATCTTCATGTCCCATGAAGGATATTAGTAGTTAAAATTTGGTGGCAGTGGAAATAGTTACTGTGTTTAAAGTATGTAGTCTATCTTTCTAATGGTGTGACTAGCTTGTGGAAGAGTTAGCAGAGGACTGTGAAGTAGTCATTGCAGGGTCTATCACTGTTGTCATGAAAGGATATCTTTTTTTTCCTGCAGGCTGTTTTTACAGCAGAGTAGTGACTATCAGTGAAACTTAGCAAAACTTGTGAGAAATTCTGAGATACGAGTTCTCAGTAAATAGACTGAAAAAATTCTCTGCTTTTTTTTTCAGAACAACTATTATTTATGTAAATGTTTAGCTGGTGCATCATGTGTTTCAGTCTCCATGTTTTTCTGAACTGGCGGAGACCACTGGATGCTGTTTACATTCACAGGGTTCTGATCCTGCAGAGCAATCTGCCAGAGGAGAAGGAGGGCGAGGACTTATGGTCTGGTGGGATAGGAAGACTGATATAAGATGATTAGGCCCAGGAGGTCCAGATGGGAGAGTTTAGGGGTGTAGGGGAAGAAGAATGGGATCTGGCAAGGAATGGAAAGAGAAGGAACATGGTGAATGATTGCTGAACAACCTATTATTTTTCAGGAGGGAAAGAGGAAGCAGAGCTGAGTCAGGTGGCCTGCGTGTTTTTGGGAGGGTGTGGAGCAGCAGTGGTAGGAGCAGCAGCAGAAGAGCTTTGGAATGATAGGAAAGTGAGCTGGATTCTGGTTTGCACATCATCACTAGATTGCAGAGTCCTTATGCAGGACAGGTAAATGGAGCCCAGGGTCTAGTGCACTAAACTGGGATTAGTGCACCAGGGTTCTATTCCCAGCCCTGCCACTGGCCTACTAGGTGACACTTGACCGCTCTGTGCCTCAGTTTCCCCATCTGTAAAATGACAATAATGATGCTGATCTTCTTTGCCAATGGTTTGAGATCTATTGATGAAAGGTGCTATATAAGAGCTAGGTAATCTTTGTTACTGGTGAGGTCAAACTCAGGATGAAGCTTGGCTTTCAGATGCTACCTGCATTTGCAGGACTAGCAGTTAGAACTTGGTTCACAGAGTTTAAGACCAAAAGGGACCATTAGATCATCTAGTCTGACCTTCCATATAACACAGGCTATTACTATTTTTACTATCACTTTTCAAGTGGAATTGCACTTCAAAATAACATTAATGTTGTAGCACATTTAACTGCTATTAAACCTCACAAGTATGGAAATGTTAGGTACAGACTGAAGCTACCAAATACTCAGTAACATAATTTGTTAATAATATATTTTGTAGATTAAGGTACAGTTTTCAAAAATGGCTTCTAATTTTGCACCAGTGAATTTGCGTAGTCCTCCCAAGCAGAAGAGGACACAAACAATAGAGTTTAGGGGTGTGTAGATGTGTATATATTAGATTTCTAAATTATGGCTGTCATGTGCAGTATCGGGGCAGAAAATTGTAGGCCAAATTAAGAGCCTTTATGGAAAAATAGGCCCTTAATGTTTTCCTTAAGTTAATATTTAATATTTTTGTTTGTCTTTATTTAGCTATTATTTGTCTTCACTTTAGTCATGTGAAAGCAGATGTAACTAATCATCATTTGAGTGTTCAAACAAAGAACACTGCAGAGGTTTTAAAAGAGAGGCTTCAACACAACAGTATTTGACAGTGGTGGAAAAAACTGAGAGCCTTATTTATCGAATACTTGAAAATGCTTCTCTCTCAAGACAAATGAAACGTAGAAAAATATCAGTATACTTATGTATTTCTGGATTTTTGAATAGCAAAAATAAGTGAACCTAGTTCTTTCCCAGTGATTTCCTTTGTTCCTAAATATGTTCCATATTGAAACATGATTGCTAATGACATATTATCATAAATGTCTGAATTAGTGGGGGAAGTAATTAAATTTTTTTTTGCTCCCTCCAAGCTTCAGTGACAGCAAAATATAAGTTCTTTATGATGGCAGAATATGCCACTCACATCATCTTGAAACAGTACCAAAGTCAGTTGCAGTGCTTAATAGTTCATGGGTTGTGGAGACTAGTCCAGATCAGAGGTAATGCTGAAAATACTTTCTGCAAGGGACGTGAACCTACTACTTGCAAGACAGAAAGTGCATGTACAACAGAACATTTTATTTGGCACCCCGTTCCTACCTGCTAAGAAAAAGCACAAAATGCATCAAATGTTCTTAGCCTCAAATAGACTGGGTTTACAAAAATCAGGTCTACATTAATGAAGTGACATATTTTGCTAAATCTTCAGGTTGAAGTTTTTTCATTATTTCTTTGTTTTTTTTTTCCTTTCTGAAATGGAAATACTATGTCTTTTACATTTGTTTTGTTAGGTCTTTGGAAAAAGAATTTTGCCAATGATAGTAACACAGGAAACAAGACCCCTGTCTTAAGAGAAATATGGATTAAAGGAAATTGGAGGTTCCACTAGACTTTGCTAATTAAGAACCTGATCCTACAATTGTAATATAGATAAATGTTTTTTAATTTACAAATCTTGATTTTGGATTTAGACTATATTAGGATACCTCAAGTCTATCATAATTTGATAACCCATAACTAATTGGTGGGGAGAGAGTGTTCAGTGGATTTTTTGGGGGGATGCGGTGCGGGGCTTTTTAAGCAATAGTTGGAAGCAATGGTGAATGATACCTAGAGAAGTTATTTCTTTCTCTTCTGTCCTAGGATCTGTTCTATTCACTGCATAACTAAAGGATAGACCATGAAATTATGGGCTAAGTCATTGAATGGGCTTTGGGGATCCTCAAGTGATGGAAAGACCACCAGTTGAGGTAAGCAGCCACAACTTTCTTCCTTGTGGGAACGGGGCTTGTAGAGAGCAAGCCCATCCTCCAAAATAAGGGGTGGTGGCAAGGGAGAGGGACGGGCAGGTTTCAGAGCCTGAGCTCCAGCACGAGTTGCAACTTCAAAGTGCTGTCTGCACAGCTGTTTATAGTGTGAGCTAGTGTGAGCCCCGCTAGCTTGGGTCTGTCAACCCAGGCAGGGAGGCTTGCTCCAAAATGTTGTGTAGACATATCTGAAATGGCCCTTGCAGCCTGAGATGCACTGATTCAGCTCATTCCCTACTAGCAGGGAACGTGTGGAGTCCTGGTGGATTTTAAAGCTGCTCCCTGTAGGCAGAAACTCCGAGATGTTTGGTCACTGTCTGCTACCCCTGTGATGAATCTTCTCTCTGCCCCTGAGAATCAGGGGTCAGGAAAGTGTAAATTACACTTACATGCATCAGATTGAATCTGGCTCCACGGTTTTAAAACTACTTTTGTACAAGTTTATCATTTTGTTTCAATTTTGGACATGTGACTAGATTTATACATCCAACAACAGGTTTACAAAACCTTCATACCCTGCCAATAAATACAAGTTATACAAGCGGGCATGTCACAGTCTGACTTAGTGATTCAAAAGTCTTGGCAGCTGTCATATAAACAAAGCTACTGAATCTGATTGCAGCAGGCAAATCAGAACTTTTTATGTAGCTCATTTCTAACAATGGCTTTAGAGAATTACGAGAGAGTGAAAAATGTATCAAGATTTATAAATTAGTTATGACTTATCAAATTCGGGTACGCTTTAGAAATGCAATTGTAATGATTGTACTTCAAAGTCGTGCATTATAAACCAGTCACTGATATATCCAAAATCCAAAATCAAGATTTGTAAATCAAAAACTATTTATCTATATTATAATTTGTGTTTCTGCTTTAAGGTTGATATATCCATTTCCTACATTATAAATCACTGTCAGCTATTGATCAAATATATCAATGGATTGCACACTTGTTATATGTAGACCAATTTTAATGATCAGTATCCAATATTGTAGGAACAACATGGTATGTTACATATTTGATGCTGAGAATATCTTTTCAAACATCTTGACTGATTTGAAATTAAAACAAGAACAAAGAAAAAAATGAAAATAAATAAAAAGAGCCTAGCAATTAGTAACCATTAAGTAACAACCCAGTATTCAAATCACCCCTCTTTGCTTTGATGGAAGCTGTAATACTGTAAGGTAACTCAACCTTGAGAGAAGGATTCACTATGGCATTATCGAATCTTTTATAAATTCAAAGGAGAATTTTTCCTGGTTAGCTAGAAAGGGAATTCTAAAGCTATCTTTGCTTTAATATACATTAATGACCTTAAGCAACTGCCTAGTTAATTGATGATAAAACTCCTCAGCTAATGCCCTATACATTATTTAAAGTTCAGATGATTTTTGCCATAATGCTAGGGAGTTTACTTGCAGTTCTGTTGTAAGCTTTTTAGTTGATCTGCAGTGGTGACCATTTTGTAGCTACAGGCTCTTGCAATGTCTTTTGTCTTTCACTGACCACCTTCTGCAATGACCTTGGCTCCTTGTTTGGGGGTAACAGGTTCTCTCTTCTTGGCAGTGAGGTGTCTACAAATGGAGGTCTTTATGGCTGGCTAACTCTGACACTGGAATTTCTTTTGGAAGTTTTTACTTGATTGGGGATATGGTTTATTGGAGGTCTTTAACCTATCATGAACATTCCTGAGCAGTGAGCAGTTTCAGATGGAGTTGAAGGCCACAAAGCTCAGCAGTTTCTTCTAACTGTGTCATCTGATGTAGTGTACAGTCATACTGTGAAACTGTGGTAACAATACCATAGTTTCAGAGCATGACTAAACTTTGCATTCAGGAGAAAATGTGGAACATAACATGTAAATCCTACAGGCACTGGATTGAATTTACTGAGGTTGAGAGATGGATTTTACTTGCCCAGGACACATTAAGAACTAATATATACATTAGCATTGCTATGATTAGTCAGAAATAAGAGGAGTTTGAGATGAAAAGTGGAATCGAAGAGTAACTAACACCCAGCGCCTCCAGGAGTGCAGGTTGAGGTGTAGTGTGTCTCTCCCTGCTTCAGAGGAGAGAAAGTCTTAACTCATTCTCTTCGAGATGTCCAAACTTGTATAGTCCTTGTCCTCCCTGAATGTGAGGGTGCTTGGCTTCTGCACAGTGGTTTGAGGAAAGTTCCTTGCCCTCTTCTCTATTTGCACACTGCTGTGAGGATGGGCATAATCAAGACCCCAGAGTTGTGTACATTGTCTCATTACTTTGATATGTGGGTTAATGCTAAATTGGGCCCTGACTCAGGGAACCACTTAAACACAGGATTAAGCCCCACTAAAATCAGTGGGATTTACAAACATGCCTAAAATTAGGCATGCACTGAAGTGCTGTCCTGAATCCGATTGCTTCCCTGCATGGGGATGTTAGGTCTTAATGGCCAAGCAGGAGTTAATGTGTGAATATAAGTGTTTTACTGTGAATTCATTAAATAAAGTTTTAAATGTAAATAAAGTAAATATGATTTGTTTATCTGGATATTAATAATGGTGGCCCCACTGACTTGCAGCAATTAAAACAGCCATCAAAGTTAAATTCTTCAAAATAAGAGTTGAGTACAGACCCCGTTTCTGTTATAATGAATTAAAAATCGAAGACCTCACTGAATAGATAGATCCTATATTTCACCCTGAAGCATTTTAATGTACCCATAAAACATATATTATTAAATTCAGCTTCCGAGATTCATCCTTGGAAATTTAGTTAGAATCTCTGTTTGTTTTGTCAGAGAACACTGAGCAGTTTCTGAACTATCTGTCTCTAAGATATGTGGGAGTTCTTTCTTCAACGACTTATTACATGACACCAAGCTGAAGAAAAATTAGCAGCAGAAAAACAACTTCAGTACTTATCCCTGTACGTATGCAGGCAATATTATTTTGTTGTTAAAGACATGCATTATGCTTCCAACCACAAAATTGTGCCATGGACTAGATGTATAATGGAAGAGAGATGTTTTTTCTTCTCCCAAAATCCCCTGCCTAAATAATGCTTATTTTACTGTTTACCAAAGTATTTGCCAAATTGTTATAGTATGTTTGTTCTTATCTGCTCTTTTTAAACTCGTGACATTTCAGAAGAAATCAAGAGGCCAAATAATAGTGACTTGGTATATTTGATTCCTTTTTAAGAACACACTCGGTCTCAGGGCTGGTGCTGAAGGTCCGAATTTTGACCTAATTTTTACTTTGCTTTGGTCATATTGTGCCATCAGTTTTTAAGCAGAACTCCCCATTGATGTCTGTGGACAGTTCTGGGATTTTTTCTAAGACATGATATGCCCTCTTCCGTTTGGAATCTCATTGTCATTGGCTAAATGTGTAGTTTTTAAATGTACAAATGCTTCAAGGCTGTTTCACATAAATAAAATAAAAAAAAATTGTAATGTCTGAAACTCAGAACTCCTCAGTAACTTACCTTACAGCAAAAAGCCATAACTGTGTGCTGGAAAAATTGGGAAGAATTCCAATTTTATTGTTTAGTTTGTACACTAACATGAATAGTCACATTGAAATCAGTCAGGCTACTTGCTTGAGTAACAGTTTCAGGCTCAGGCTCATACAATGAGAAATTGATTAAGAAATGGTGAAAAATACCTTAGTAGTGTACAGTTAACTCTTTTCAGTGTGTGATGTTTAAAAATGTATTTTTGTTCTTATTTGGAACAAAAACAAATTATATTTTAAATCAGAACAACTGGCAATTTGGGAAAAATATTTTGAAGTTTTGAATTTTATTTTATAAGATTTGTTATTTTAATATTAGTTTTACACTGTTTCATTACATGACAGCAGTAGCAGTGCACAATATGACAACAGTTGTGATATCTTACTTTTTAATTTTTAATTTTATTTTTTTAAATCATAAAAGGCAGGTGCTACTAAATACTGATTGAAAGATCTTACCTTTTCTAGATCAAAGCAGTTTCTGTTTCTGCTGTATTTAAACATCTTGAAACTGAACTATGACAGGAGGAGAGAGACTGTCTTTTTGGCAGAGGTTCCAATGATGTCACACACATTCACAATGCCTGTGGGGATCAACAGCTGGATGAAAAGCAGCACTTGGGTGAACCCAGGCAAAAATGAAGTGATGATGCTGGTAGGAAGGAGGTAACACTTGGAAGGAGAAGTGAGTCTCTCAGCTATCTCTTCCATCACAGTATCTTCTCTCCATTTGTTCCTCAGGGTAGTATGAAGCCTTGCAGCCATTGGATTTATCACTATCCCTGGATGCCCAAGTAGTAACAATGGCAAGAAATACATGGTTTTTATCTGCAGCTTGCTAAGAAACTGCACCTCTCTCTCTCTGATGATTAGGCCACAGTGATCCATGCACTTGTCATCTCTGATTTTGGATCATTGTAACTCTCTGTATCTATGGATAAAGATGGACTGGATGTAGAGATTCCAAATTGTGAAGAATGAGCTACTCCAACTGCTTAGCAGGAAACACACCAGAAATGCATCAGAGTAGTGGCCTGTATCCTCTATTGGATCCCAGCAAAATGACTGAGACTGCTTCTCCATTCAGGACGCCTTTGAGCGAGCTGCATTTCTCTTGGACAATGCAGCTAAGGAACATATGATGAAGCTTGAAAGACCGAATGTAAGGTGCTCTCAATCAAGCTCTTATGGAACTATTGACTAAAGAGAGAATTTTGTCCCAGCCTAATGGTTACCACAGCATATTGCAAGACTCACTTTTTTGTTTTGTTTTTCGCAAAAGCCTTCCCACGGTGATAAATGATAAGCAATTAAATCACCAAAGAAAGTGAGAGACTGGCAGACTGGTGCAGTGGCGGCAGTGATGCGGGTGTTGTACCGATCCGTGATGGTGAAGCGGGAGCTGAGTTCTCGGACAAAGCTCTCAGATTACAGGTCACTCTCCGTCCCTATCCTCACTTTTGGTCATGCACTTTGGGTAATGACAGAAAGGACGAAATTACGGGTACAAGTGGCGGAAATGAAGTTTCTCTGCAGGGTTGCTGGGCTTACTCTTTGAGAGAGGGTAAGGGGCTTGGCTATTTGGGAGAGCCTCGTAGTAGAGCTGCTATTCTTCCTGATTGAGAGGAGCCAGCTGAGGTGGTTTGGGCTCCTGATAAGGATTCTTCTGGGGACTTCCTGGAAGTCTACCAAGCACATCCCCCTGGGAAGAGGCTTTGAATCCAACTCAGGAGAGATTATATCTCCTGGCTGGCCTGGGAATGCTGGGGGAGTGCTGGAACCTGTTGCGGAGGAAAGAGGTCTGGTCCTCCCTACTCTCCATGCTGCCACCGCAACCCTCACTAGGAAAAGTAGCATAAAAGAAAATAAAACAACAAGAAGAAAGTGAGAGTGAGGAAGAAAACAATAAACAAAGCGGCAAAATCTAGTGGAGGTGAAGAGCAGAATACATTATGGACAGTTACAGGCAAATCTTAATTATTGTATTAAGTACTCAGCTGCAGGTTGTCCTAGAAATATCTGATTAAACTGCCTTTCCCCTTATGGCTGGCTCAGTCCTACTAACCATTTAGCCAACTTGGATCTTAAACACTGGGTTAAATCTTGTCTCTGTATAAAGGCAATTGCCAAACTCCCATTAATTTTTGTGAGATCCAGAATTGGACCCATATTATTTATATGATTATTCAATATAGCAAACGTCAACAGATTGGTGAGACCATTGTTCCTCCTTTCAGCTTCCTTATATTTCAGAAAGCACTGACACTGAGGCTTGTCCTTCCTTCTTCTGTATCAAATGCAGTGAAGCCAGAACAAGCTAGAAAAACTCAGCAGCTGTTTTTTGTTATATTCTGCAGTCCTGAATACAGGCCTTACGCTGAAGAGAATGGTCCTAGATATGTGAGGAAGCTTTAAAGTTCCCTACTGCCTGGAAAGGGCTCTGTTTTTTAGGACAATTACTTCCTTCCTCCACCACTGAACATAACTCACAGGGATACCTCTGAATTGCTGCAAACTTTTCATGGGGCGACACTCCTACTTTAACTTCCCCTCTTAACTAAGTGTATTTGTTTTTCATCATGAAATCTTGACAGTGTTGGGCTCTGATCCAGCAGGCCAGATGGTTCAAAGAAAGTGAAGGATAATATAATATGATTTAGCTTTTTTTGTTAGTTCTCTGGTACAAAAAAAGGAACAGCTTAATGTCAGATCAACTTTGTAACTCATCAGCTGAAGGGGACAATAAATAAATAAATAAAAAGGTATGATTAGAAAGTACAAAACAGGCAGGTAAAAAAAAAAAGCATAAAATCCAAATAAGCTAATACCAAACAGATTTATTAAAACAAACATTTCACTCCATTGTTTAAAGAAACATGAGGTATTTATTATTATGAGTTGCAAAACAAACCAAAACCTGAATATTATCTGATTGACTGATCTTGTGTATCAAGATACTCCCATATATCATATATTCAGAAACATATTACGGCGTGAAGGTCTTCAGCATTTTTTAAAAAAAGAACAAAATCATCTTTCTTAATGGAACAAAAACATAGAAATCCAACTTTTTTTTTTTTAAAGTTGCCCAACTTTTAAATAGCATGTGTTGTCTTAACACTCACTAATCAAAGTTCTTTCATTCAGGACAAACCCTGTGATAAATTCAGCTCTGCAGTCCACATGGCTTCTGTTATTAAGGTTATTACTAGGGTTCTATATATTCTGTGGCAAGAGAATTCACTTCTTGCCAGAATTGTGCTCCTTCAGCTTTCATTTTGAAACAGATTTGTTTCTAGATGTCATGATTGCTAAGAAAAACTTGAAAATGTGATCTGAGTGTAGGCGATGTAAGAAGGTATTCTAAGCCAATATCTCTTAGAAGTGTCAACTGCACTGTTGAATCTGAAACCTAAAGATGACATTCTGTGGCATACTGAAAATGTGGAACAGCATAAAATATATTTAATATAAAAATAAAGAACATAGGGGCTGCTATACTGACTGTGGTGTTCATTTTAATATTTAATATATTAATCTAAACCTCCTTATTACAGTTTACCTGAATTGAATGTAGGAATTTTGCTACAGAATTTTGGGTCCATGGAGTACACCAGACCTTGGTTATTGCTCTCCCCTTATTGGTTCTATCCAAGCTAAGACTGCTTCCATGATTTGCTATGTAGGTTACATTGCTCCATGTGCCAAGGGGTTGATTACTTCCAAAACAGGTCCATATGAAGTTGATTTTTGGCCATATGCATCTACCTAACCTTCCCTTCCCTGGAATTTGAGTTAAAGGCTTTGCCCAGCCCATTTATTATATACAATAAAGTCGTTTTTGAGAATAACATCAGAAAATACAATCAAAGAACTCTTCCCTGGCACATGCCTTGACGACTGTCACCAATCTAATCCCCACACTTGCCAACAACATGTGTGCACTTCCCAAGTGACAAATGCCCTGATTCACTTTTCTTTTCTGAATGATGACTTATTATGAGGCAGAGGCTTTATTTCCTTTTTCTATATGATTTGGAGCTAGCTGACAGTACCTTGCTAGGGAGTGCTTGCTAGCTACTGCAAAACAATCTTAGCCTTCATGATTTCTAAAGGCCAATATGCTCCATGGGGAAGATGCAGATGGATAGACCCAGGTTCTAAGCAGCATTTGGAAGATTGAATTATTGGCAGCAGGATACAGGCTGTGGGACTCACTACAAGAGATCAGACTGAGCCCTCATGTTGACTGTATTCAGATCAAGGCATAGAACAGGCTTTCATCATCTTGTGTTCCGATTACTGAAATATCTGTTTCTCTAGCCTTGACAAATACAGACTTCCCCACTCACATGCATTCAGAATACTGCTGCAAAGACCATTTTCCTAACCTGTTGCTTTGACCATGTCACCTCTCTGATTCCTTCCACTGGTTCCTTTTCTGCTGCATCAAATCTAAGCTACTTGTCTTCACTTTTAAGGCCCTTCCTAGCTTCTCCCCATCCACCTCTCATTCACGATCAAGATGTCATCTTCCATCAGGACACTGAACTCTTCCCAAGTGTGAAAGGCAGCATGGAAGAAAGCACAAAAATGCTTGTTTATAAATGTAACCTCCATTGTTGCCTACTTGTTACATTTATAAACAAGCACTTTTGTGCTTTCTTCCACACTGTCTTTGACACTTGAGAAAAGTTCCCTGTAAACATCCACAAAGCTACCTCATCTTCCTTCAGATTCCTTCTTAAAACTCTCCTTTTCTGTGATGCCTACAAAAAACTTGACAACAGTTAGGCTGCTGGTGTGCTGAGACCACGGCATATTATGGTGACCAGCATTGTCTCATTGTTCCCTTTACCCCCCTGTCTGTCTGTCTCTTTATCGGTTTTGTATTATACTTATTGTAAGCTCTTTGGAAGAGCGACTGCCTTTCTGTTCTGTCTATAAAGTGCCTAGAATGATGGAGCTCTGGTCTGTGACAGCGGCTCCTAGGTGGTATGGTACTATTACAAAAATAAATAATAACAAAGGCTACAATTTAGTCACAGGTATTTTTAGTAAGAGTCATGAACAGGTCACAAGCAATAAACAAAAATTCATGGCCCATGACCTGTCCATGATTTATACTAAAAATACCTGTGATTAAATCTTGGGGCCAGCAGCAGCAGCTGCTCTGGCTGTCCTTGGGGCTGCTCCAGCAGTGGCTGGTGTGGCTGTCGCGGGGTCACCTGAGCAGCTGGCCCTGGAACCAGCTGCTTGGATTGCCCTGGGGTCAGCCACACTGGCCCCTGCAGAAGTCACAGAGGTTGCGGAAAGTCTGTGACTTCCGCTACCTCCATGACAGACGTAGATCCCTAATAATAACATACGTTTTCCCAAAAGATTTAATCTGAATCAATGTTCTGTTGGAGAATAACATAAGAAAAATTATGACCATACAGTAACATTACTTTTTCATATTGAAAGAGAAAAACACCTTTTGTTTTGGACATTTAGTGTTTCTATACCATAGTAATAAGCACTATATGAAAGCCTAAGATAGACCGAATGGCACCATGAGGAAAGAATGGAGGGTATCAATTATCTTTGTTTTATTCATTAAAAATGCTCTCATCCAAAAGCTCTGGGAACTCACCCAGAAAGAAATATATATTAGGTCTGATTATTGGACCGTAACACTGAAAAGTCATTGCAAATAATATTCCACATGTGATTCAAGTTCACTCTTAACCCTTCATTTTCGGTTCTTGGCGATTAGTATCTTTTGTTTCTAAGATTTCTTTTTTCTTTTGGCTGAATTTTCCTACTAATATGGACCAGTTTTCTTTAAAATGATGAGCTCTTTTGCAAAATACCTTAAGATTTGGAATGATGTCAAGACTTTTAATTGGAGATGATGTTTAAGATCTTTTAAAATTCGTTGAGATCATTGCATGGAAACTAAGTTCACCATTTTTTTTTCCCATTCATCTTTCTGCCTACTGTACCTGTGTAGATCAAACACAGTTTTCTCTCTCTTTAGGAGACTTCCAAATGTTGTGAGGAAGTTTTACAGGAAATCTTTCCTAAAGATATTTAGGACTTTCTCTTCATGAGAGAGAAAACCCTCAGATACATTTTACTATTTTCATAAGGAACTGAACTTCTATAGATGTAATATTTGTTTTTAGGCATGTCTTTTTAGTTTGTTTTTAGCATGTCTTTAGGCATGACATAGAGGCTAGCTAGTTATTTTTCCCATGAAAATTTTCTTTGAGTTTGCTCAAATTTGCTACCTCATTCTTATCTCCTGAGTGCCTTCAATAAGATCCAACTTGTGATAATGCTTTAATAGCTTTCTTATTGTAAATGTGATTTTTACCAAACAATTAGATATTGCTTTGTCAACCTTCATATCTGATTGTCAGACATCATTTGTATATGTATATACAGTTTAATTCCAGTTACCCTAATTCCTGTATTCTGAAAACCCTAGTTATTTGAGTCCAAAGTCTGTCCCCCACTTAGCCCTATGTTACTTAATAGCACTTCCATTTATCGGAACGCCCAGTTATACCTTGTGTCTGTGGGTGTGCGTGTGTGTGTAATATAAAATTTACTCTCTATACCTTATATTCCAAAAGCTGTCTCTTTAAGTTAAAAAATAGTCCAGAAAAACTTTTTGAATGTGCTGATTCCCCACTTAGAAAGACATGTACGTAAAAGTAAGATATAATTTTAGTCCTTCCCTATCTTTAGGGACAGATTTTTTTAAGAGTGCCCTGAGTCCAATTACATAAACAATTGTGAATACACATTTGTACACTGTTTTTTTTAGGAATCTAAATGGCTATTTTTTACATACAAATATATTTGATGTGTTCACAATTGCAATAGTTGCACACTGTAACAGGGTCCACGACCTGCCTCTCTTCCTGGGGCCCGTTTACCCTCCCCAATAAGGCTTGGAGAGGCCTCTGGGTTGTGCAACACCCGTGTCTTTGTTTACTTAATGTTGTCACACCACCAGTGTCCATCTATATACAACTTTACAGGTGTGGTTACCTCCTTTACAGGGAGAGTCAGCCTTCAGCTAGGAGGCCTCTAGCTCCTTCCCTGACTGACTTCTCCCTGGCTGGCTTCCTCCCAGCCTTTATAGCCCTTGGCTTGTCAGGCCAGCAGGTGTTGCCAATCCTCAGGCCTTTTCCATCAGCCCCAATCTGCTTACCTGGATTGGAGCTGACTGTGCAAGGGCTACAGCCCCCTGCTATACACACACATTTAGGCATGCAACTGATAGTGGATCTCAGTTCTCACTTTCTGAAAACTTGCCTCCTAAATCACTGTGTGCTTCAGGTTTGGTCCCTTGATCCTAGCAGAGAGTGAAACACTGATATTTATACAACCCATCTAATTTCTTTTTTCTTTAAGGGGCATGTTCTAATAGTGTTATCATGTGTTGTGTGGTAAATTGGGATTTTGACATCTGTTGAATGCATATTGTCTATTAACAGACACATATCAAAAGTTTGGTGTATTATACTGATCAATTGAAACAAATGAGTTAATCCAGTTGGAAAACAGCGACTTTTTAATAAACTAATTAGTTAAAGATAGGCATGTTTATAGATTCATAGATTCATAGATTATAGGACTGGAAGGGACCTCGAGAGGTCATCGAGTCCAGTCCCCTGCCCGCATGGCAGGACCAAATACTGTCTAGACCATCCCTGATAGACATTTATCTAACCTACTCTTAAATATCTCCAGAGACGGAGATTCCACAACCTCGCTAGGCAATTTGTTCCAGTGTTTAACCACCCTGACAGTTAGGAACTTTTTCCTAATGTCCAACCTAGACCTCCCTTGCTGCAGTTTAAACCCATTGTTTCTGGTTCTATCCTTAGAGGCTAAGGTGAACAAGTTCTCTCCCTCCTCCTTATGACACCCTTCTAGATACCTGAAAACTGCTATCATGTCCCCTCTCAGTCTTCTCTTTTCCAAACTAAACAAACCCAGTTCTTTCAGCCTTCCTTCATAGGTCATGTTCTCAAGACCTTTAATCATTCTTGTTGCTCTTCTTTGGACCCTTTCCAATTTCTCCACATCTTTTTTAAAATGTGGCGCCCAGAACTGGACACAATACTCCAGCTGAGGCCTAACCAGAGCAGAGTAGAGCGGAAGAATGACTTCTCGTGTCTTGCTCAGAAACACACCTGTTAATGCATCCCAGAATCATGTTTGCTTTTTTTGCAACAGCATCACACTGTTGACTCATATTTAGCTTGTGGTCCACTATAACCCCTAGATCCCTTTCTGCCGTACTCCTTCCTAGACAGTCTTTTCCCATTCTGTATGTGTGAAATTGATTTTTCCTTCCTAAGTGGAGCACTTTGCATTTGTCTTTGTTAAACTTCATCCTGTTTACCTCAGCCCATTTCTCCAATTTGTCCAGATCATTTTGAATTATGACCCTGTCCTCCAAAGTAGTTGCAATCCCTCCCAGTTTGGTATCATCCGCAAACTTAATAAGCGTACTTTCTATGCCAATATCTAAGTCGTTGATGAAGATATTGAACAGAGCCGGTCCCAAAACAGACCCCTGCGGTACCCCAGGGGTTAGAAATATCCAAGTCTAGTGGTCATCTAACTCAATATTTTGTCTTTGGTGGTGACCCATTCCAGCTGCTTCAGAGAAAAGTGCAATAAACCTAATTATAAACAATTCTAGAATAAACTGCTTATAGAAAGTTTCTTCCTTACCACAGTCTGATTAAGATTAGGCTGGCTTAAATCCTGAAACATGAGGAGTTATACATTTTAGCTCTGTCACATGTAATTGAGGCTATTATCCATATAAATGTCTAATATTTTGTTCAATCTTACTAAACTCGTGGCCTCAATACTATCTTGTGGCAGTGAGTTCCGCAGGCTTATGCACTGTGTAAAACATCAGTTGTAATTAGTTTAACATTTGTTGCCTTTCAGTTTCACCTTGGTCTTGTTTTATATAAAAGGTAAATAGGAGTGCCTGATAGAATAGGTCAATTTCATTCATTATGTACAGTCCTCAATCATATTCCCCTTTATTGGTCCTGTCTCCAGACTAAGCCATCCCAATCTTTTTAATATTTCTTTTTTGAGATGTAGTTACTAGAGGTGAGCATAGTAATCAAGGTGATTATGTAAGCAATGTATATAATGAAACTATGTAGTGTTCTGAATATTTTCTTAACTAAATATGTTCTTAATGGTAGCTGCTAATAGCTGCATTCTTTTGGAAATCTGGCCACTTGTCTAAATTCCTGTGGTTGCTACTAGTTAGATAGTTTGCACATACTATGGTTACTAATATAGCTCACTTTGTTTATAAACTACTTAAAATGAAATATTGCTAGACAAGGAAAGGAGCAAAGGATATTAGGGTTGCTTAGCTACCTAATGAAGCAGGTTGACTATTTTAAGTTTTACATCAGCTGTTGCCTTACACAGGCAAGTGCTAGTAAAAATCAAGTTTCCTAATATCGTATAGGCAAGGTTTAAAATACTCTCTGGTACAAGTGAAATTTATCCAGAAATTTAAATCACTGCATTGGGATATTAGTTCTTGGATTTTTATGCTACATATACAGAGGTGAGAGGCTATTTTAGGGCTCTTGTAAAGGTGTCTGGAAGATGCTGATGTTACTGCTGGGGGCCCAAGGATTTGAAATAGGCTTCAAAAATGCTGAACTGCCAGTTTTGACATAGCCAGAAGGAAAAAGGAAAAAAAGAGAGGAGAGGAAGTGGGGATACATGCTTGATCTTTTTCTCCCCCCTTTTCTCAGCTCTTCATTTCTTCATTGTTAACTCTTCTTTCAAAACTCCATTTATAAAGAAGAAATACTCCAATAGAACTTTAAATTATTTTTTATTTAATTGAGAAGTACATATTTTAAAAAAAGTTAAACACACAAAATATAATTACAGGCAAAACAAATACAGGACAATGCTATATCAAAAAGACAAGTTCATTTAACAGATCCCTCTAGTTGTTCCTAGTCTTTAAAATCCATTTTTCTAATTTGTAAATAAAAGTAATTGGAATTTGTATTGCTCATATTTCGTTTTTAGTCTTTGAGTGCAATTAAGAAGCAGATGTGCTCAGAAAACCTTCCAAAAACAAAGATATTTTCCTCCCTAATTAGAGAGTGATTTCCTCCTCCTCACCCCCAATTATCCATAGAAAGTACAATAATACAGACTTTGGTGATTATTTGCAATAGGTCATTTTTCATTTTAAAATAGTTTTTTCACTGATCCTCGCACTTCAACTTTGCACTATCCTATAAATATGGATTTTATGTCTGGCATGACTTGTGTTACTGTATAACCAAAAGAAGATGGGAAGTTGCTAGTACTATGGTAATATTTCTACAGGCAGCACAGAAAAAAGATGCAACACATTTTACACATGGAAAATAGACATAGGCTATTCTGTCTACTTGGTCATATAAAAGAACCTAAAACTATTGTAAATAGACCTACAAGACATCTCTGGCTACCAGCCAATAGCAAAGTACAATCAAATTTGAGGATTGTGAGCCCAATTTGTAGGCAGGCACAACTCATTAAAGAGAATCGAGTGGTGCTAGTTTACACTATTAGTAAATTTGCCCAGTATGCCTAAAAACGTCTGTTCCATAGTCAGACAGTATCTTAATGAATTGCTCCTATCATAGTTAACAGTATTATCTTCATCCACAATTCATTACACAAATTAGATAAATATATAATAAAGGTCTGATCATGCTCTCAATTTGTCCAACCTTGCAGTGAAGTTAATGGCCATTTTGCTCACGTGAAGGTGCAATATCAAAAGCTGTGAAGGTGCAAAATGTCTGGAAGATGTGCAAGTACTGTTCTTCCATTTTGGAAGTATCCATGTGAGCCAGCAGTGCACCCTTATTCTCATCAGATGTCCTATAGTTACCCCTTGCTGCTAAATATTTAGCCATTTACTGTTCATTCATCAATTCTTTTAAGTTTTAAAAGAATTGGAAGTCAAAGTGAGAATATATTCTTGGTAAATGTTTTTACATCAATATGTAATGGCTTGTCTAGGCAGTTAATTGAATAACCAGCACCTGGGCCCTATAAAGGTCATCAGGGCTCAATTGCACAATGGTGGTCACAAAGAGAAGGTGTCGGAGGAGGGGGAAAGCTCCCAGAAAAACATAGGCCCCAAGGAAGAGGGCTGTGCAACCCTGAACCCAGTGGGAGAGACTACAGGCCAGAGAGGCCAGGACTGAGAGGGAACAAGCCCCAAGGAGGAGGGCTGTGTGATTTCTGAAGCCCAGGGGAGATTTTCCATTTCAAGTTTATTTGTATTTAATAAAGTAGAATCCCAGTAAGGGAATTTTGTCTTATGCCCTTTTGAGCTGTGTGACGTTCCTAAGAGTCCTGACAGAAGGGCAACTGAAGCAAGGGGTGCCTGCAGTGCCACACTAGGTCAGGAGGGGAGCAGCCTGCCACAAGCATATAATTACTAATGGGCAGAATCTGACCCTTATTACTGCATCACTGAATATCTTTTGAGCAATATACTTATTCTACCAAATAAAGAATATTAACAGTAGCTTTTAAAATCAAAGTAAGAAATCATATTACTACACAGCTGTACATTATTGCATTAAAGAGTTCAAATCATGTCATTCTTTGGACACAAACAACATTTGTCTTTTAAAAAAATTGTTTAAAACACATTTTTACATTAATTTAGAGCCAAGATAACAATAATATTTATAGCCTTCCTGATTGAAAAGGAAGTGCACTATATTCTTGAAAATGAATCCCCTTGGATGCTGTAATCTTCATAACCTCTCCATTTAAAGCATCATCTTCAATGATCATTAACAGACCTTTGGCAATTAGCGATGGGCTACAGAAAAATAAACGTTTTTCCATTTTGAAAATCAGACATGGCACAGAATACCTTCTTGGTTATCTTAGTTTGATAGCATAATGCACTGGAGATTGTGGAAAAAGTATGTACTAAACCAAGTATAAATAAAGGTTTGCATAAACGCTTGCAAAATGAACTATCTATAATTTGCATAGATCTACTTCCAAGTCTTTTGGAAATATAACGAAGTAGCAAGAGCATTTCTGGAAGGATATGGGGTCATCATAATTTGGATATGCAAAAAATATACAACTGCAACTTTGCAAATGAGCCCTTATAGGTCTAGTCATTGGTAAATACTTCAGATGTTTGGTTGCCACTAAGTTCCCGGAGTGTGATAAATGCTATAGGAAAATGCTTCACTCCACTACACTGCAGATCTCCTCTGTTGTGTATTCTGTATTTGTTTCCCCAAACATGCTTCCATTGACATTAACTGGAGAGCAATGCAAATTAGAGAGGAGAATTTTGCGCTCTGTAATTTGCAATAGTGAATGTAAAACTTCAATGCTACTCAGTGAAAGCAAGTAACATCTGAAAAAGCATGGGCAAACCAATATGGTGTTATGCTTTGAGATACTGGTGACTGCATGAATCACAATCATCTTTGAGACTGGATGTGAACTTACCATTCTGTTAACAAACTGTCAGGATGAATTAACCATAACCTTTGCTCCACCTAAGGCAAAAGAGGATAGTGAATCCTCCCAGGAGTTTAGACTGAGTGGGCTGGAGGGGTTTGGCTGTGATTAGGTGGGAAGGAAGAAGCATAGCAATTGAGAAGGCAGAAAACTGGCAGACTCAGAGTGACAGCCTGAAGGAGCAGCTGAAAGCATGGTGTTTGACACTGGAAGAAACCTGGGGAAAGATTTTTGAGTTAGGAGTGCAGGCTGAGAAGAGTGCTCTTGCTGCTGTGAGGAAAAGAAGCTGTTTCCTGCTATTTGATTCATTTTGTGTTCAGAGAGACAGAACTTTGTACATTCTTTGTAAATAAATAAGATTTCATCAAAGAAAATATCAGACTCAATCAATTTCTACTTCCACCTGGAACAACCCCAGGGCCCTGCAATTTGATTAGCTGCTTGGGTTGAAAAGGGACAACAACAATAACATGGTTGAGTCCCTTTCTTTCAGTTGCCTTCTCTTTTGTCTCACATGTGGTTTATGCAGAAATACAGTACAGACATTGGTTACGCTGCCTGCTGTGCATCAGCTGCCTGTGGTACTACTACTTTCTTTCCCTTCAGCTATAGAAGACAAAAGAATATTATGTGTAGCTTCACTTACTCCATAACACCATAGAACTTCATCATATCTTTGATCTCATCCTTGTATTCATAATATTGTCCCATATTCTCTTCTTTATCAATAGACTGAAGAATTGGTGTGTTAACAAATCCTGGACAAATTGTATTTAGTCGCACGCCATAATTTCCCATTTGAGCCGCCATCTACAAAAGTGTCAGACACATTGTGTTCATTTTCAGCATTTTGTGAACCTCTACAAAGGCTAGTAAACATGTTGCTTGACACAATCAGCAAAACTAACAGTAGCATATTAGACCTTTATTTATCAATGGTTGATGTTGGCAAAAAGCATAAGAGGGTTGTGAGGGTGGCAGACTGGGTATTGATCCTGGTCTTATTTATGGCCTTTTATGATTGGGGTGTGTGTGTGTCTATCTGTCTGATTATTTATATATATATAAATAATATAAATATATATTATATATATAAAATTTCTGTTTTACACAAAATTGGTGCTCAAAGCAGAAATTAATTTGGTTCATGGTTGGGCGAGGTCAACATGAAGAGGATGAAGGCCATAAAAAGGAGTGTCACTCGCATCAATGCACATGCATCTTGATTACATTCTAGATTTTATTCCTTAATCTATAAAGTCAGGTGAACAATTATACTAATAGCTCCTAGACAAGACAACCTCAAGTTACTAGCAAAAATTCAGCATGTACCCCAAGATTTCTTGGCATCATTACCAGTTAAAGAAATGGTGGTGGTATTGATGCTTGAATGTTTCAGGAAAAGTTTGAACAATATATTCTTTAGCAAGTCAAGACCTTGCATACACCCCATATTTTGCTGAGGATTATTCTGACAGAAATCTGAACATTTTCTTTCCTTAAAACAGATTTTTTTTAATCTTTTCTCATCAGCAATGTCAGCTACAACTATCAGCACTATGGCTGGTATAATAATATAATGTTATACAGAAGAAGCAATTAACATCCTAAAAGTAACCCCAGCAAACTTTTTTTTTTCAATATATAAAAAACTTTTTCATAAGAAAACAAAATAACATGACTATCTCAAACCACACCAAATTCCAGCCCTAAACTTTTGAATATTTTCCACTCACCTCTCTCACCACAGAAAATTGGGATTCCGTCCCTTGCTCTGGAATGACTTTCTTTTTGACTGCCTGTTCACCACTAAATTGTTTAATCTGAGGTTTACCATTTTTATTGGAGCCTTATCCAGAATCTTCTTTAGGAGCTGGCCTCCTAAGTCTGGCACAATCAACTAGAGTCCTAAAAGTTCTAATTTTCACCCTCCTGTGTCAGGCTGCACCTTCTTTTCCATTATCTGGTAAGTATTTTAAGTCCTATTGTGTTTCTCCAGTGTTTTATTTTCTTGTGTTCATTAGGAGGTAGCATATGCTCTCATTTTACCACACTTTTTGTTGTTGGAATGATATTGCATCATTGAATCATGCACAAAATTAAATTATATGCTGTCATGTGCAGACTGTGGCCAAGGTGTGATATATGACTCCTATTCCCAAACTGATCTGCATTAGTTAACTTCAGAAGATTCAGAGGTTTGGGAAAACATTTTAAAAGTCTGCATGCTTATCCAAATATATCTCAGCTTCTTTGGGCTGGAAATTTGACTAGAAATCTCATGTGAAGAGGCCATCCTCAAATTGTGCACATAACTGGTCTATGCAAATACATGATCTTGTTATCCTCAGACTTCCTTCAAGTCCTTTCCCTCTACTGGAATCTTGCCATAAATTAGACAAGAAGTTTCTTGTGACAGGGACTGCTCCTTCCTATATGTTTGTACAACAGCCAGCATAGGCTCCATCCTGAATTGGAGCCTTTCATTGTTACTACCACACCAATGCTAAGTAATCAGAACACCTGAGTCAGCCTTAATAATGGGGAGCACTTTTCATATTCAAATCATTTCCCCCACATTTACCAATTTGTATTGCAGCACCCACTTATTACATAAATATCATCCCTAATTTACAGATGGAGAAACTGAAATGATTTGTCCAAGGTTGTCTATTTGATTGATTGTCTTTATCCTCTCTCTATATCACCCTCATTGCCCTTAACCTAAGAAGAAGATTGCCCAAACCTTGTCTTGATCACAAACCCCACATACATCTCTGTTATTACCTCCTTGGTGTTACTCCTGTGAAATGAAGGCGTCTCCAGCTACCACCTTAAAAGCTTTTATTAAAACAAAACAAAAGCCCACACAGCACTTCTGTAGGCACTGGTTTCACTTGCATTGCTATAGAGAGGGAACCTGAGAAAATAAGCTTGTTCTCAAGGAATTGCTGATAGTGTTTTTGGCTACATATACTCACAGCTATAGACCGGGTGAATCCAATTATGCCATGCTTTGTAGCACAGTACACTGGTTGGTGTGCAGCAGGCATGAGTCCTTGAAAAATGAAAAAAGAGTTGAATATACACAACACCTGTTGAGATTATAACAAATGCACAATCAAATGTAGCAGTCATTATTAGTTGAACATTCTTAATTCTAGCTGTAATTTTGAGGTCAAACTGGGGAAAAGGAGAGAGAGTAAAAGATCAGCCAAAAAAAAAATATAACTCCAGAAAAGAACAAAAAGGCAAGATTATCCAGCACATCTAATTTGTTTTTTATTTTAATACCACAATGTACTGTAAATAACATAAAGATAAAGACAATCCTAATGAATTTACAGTTGAAAAGGTAGATACAAGATAGGATACGTTAGGAATCCAGAAGAAGGACTTAGAGGTTATTTAAGCAAACTACTGTTTATTTGAGAGAGAGAGAGAACAGATAAAAATCAGAAAATAAATTTAAAAAGCATACCTAGCTGAGAATGAAGTGGAAGATGGCACAACGCCTCATTTAGATGTCAAAAGACAGTTTCACTAACCCTACAAGTAAGAGCAAGTTTTCCTTTCATTTTCTCTCTTCCTGATTTCTTGGCAAGCTGACAAAGAGGCAGCTTCTCTCCTTGGTTTATACTCTAGTCCCTTTGTTAGGGTGTCCAGATCACTCGTTACCATTTTAGACGTGAAGTGAGACTTCTAATTACACCTCTACCTCGATATAACGCTGTCCTCGGGAGCCAAAAAATCTTACTGCGTTATAGATGAAACCGCGTTATATTGAACTTGCTTTGATCCACCGGAGTGCGCAGCCCCTCCCCACAGAGCACTGCTTTACCGCGTTATATCCGAATTCGTGTTATATCGGGTCATGTTATATCGAGGTAGCAGTGTAAATCTGTTTGTTCATTTGTGATGGTCAATAGTTTTAATTAAATTTCATGATCCACAAATTGGGAAATTAGCATTGAAGTGGTTTGAGCATTAGCCTGCTAAACCCAAGGTTGTGAGTTCAATCCTTGAGGGGGCCACTTAGGGATCTAGGGCAAAAATCTGTCTGGGGATTGGTCCTGCTTTGAGCAGGGGGTTGGACTAGATGACCTCCTGAGGTCCCTTCCAATCTTGATATTCTATGATTCTATGAAGGCTGTATGTTAGAGTTGCATTTGTTGATATTACTACTTTCTTTCAGTCTATTGAACAGGTTTGTTGAATACACAATATTAACTAACTAATTAAGCATTTCCTCCTAGGTATATTTCCCCATGGACAGGGATTTCTTTTTAAATACAATTTATTAGCATGTAGTTGGCCTTTCATCCCCCCTTTCCCTGTGGCTGCATTGTTAGCCATCCTGAGATAAAATGTGATTCTCTTTACTCATAATCTTAAAGTTGTTATGGCTTAGAATGTTGCAAAGAGTAAGAGCCAAATTATGTAGTCTCACATGGTTACTCTTGATTTCAGTGGGAGCTGTGAGCTCATCAGAAGGTAGTGGTTGGTGCCAAGAATATACTGTGTTAGAGATCATTATCAGAATACCATAGTAAGTATATATATATTCAATATGTTATATATTAAGTTTGAATGGGTCCTTGTATGTCACTTTTGCCTTAATACATTTGCACTGATTATAAAATACTTTTTGTGAAAATGATCAAGGGCAGGTTTTGAGAAAATGATGAAATTTATTTAGAAGCAAACTGTTAAGTATTATTGTAACATGTTGACCAATTTTTCCATTATAACAGACTTTTTGCCATGTTTGTTTGTGTGTATTTTATAAAAGATGCTTATCAAAGCCTATAGAAACATGTATAACAATTATTTTTAAAAAGTGAATGATTGTTCTAATGCCAACTTAAAAAGTAGAATTTTCAAGCCTCAAGTCAAAACTGAATGGCCCTCCTCCTCCTCAGACAAAAAGCTGAAAAACAGAATGAACTTGCCGTATGATCTGAAGGTCAAAATCTCTTTTGGACCAACAGAGGTCTAACAAAGGAAACAAATTAAAGAGTTGATGGATTTGTAGCTGTACTATGGGCTGAATGATGAGAGAGAGAGAGGGTTCACTAGAGGCTCTGGTTTGAACATAGTACACTCTCCCTGTGTAGACTTTATTGTAGGGGTTCCTGTTTACCCCCAATAGACACCAGCTTTGCAGAAGTCCTTTGCTGCATTCCTTCCAGGACATTTTACAAGCAGCAAAATCAAAGTCCCTAACCCATTCAGGTTAGCTCATGTTTCCCAGAGCTCCTATCCTGACTTCTGGTCAGCACAACCCTTTTTTTCCTTTCTTGTCTGAGAGTATCACAGTTCTTTTTAAACTATTGACCCTAAAATCCCACTCCTGCAACCACACACATACATGTTTAACTTTACTTCCATGAGTCTTCATTGAAATCACTTTATGATAGCAAAGTTCAGCATGTGTAAATGTTTGCAGGATCGGGACCTAAATTTGTGTGCTTTCTGAAATACCCAATGCATTGTCTTCTGGAGAAACATCCTATGGAAAAAGCACCATGTTGGCAACTTGTGGACCCTGCACCCTGGAGTATGGGTCACTTGCAGGGATCATCTGCATATACCTCACTTAATCATTTCCCTGCTATTGCAAGCGCTACAGGCCCGGGTGAACCTTGATCTCTTCTGTTCACTGCCTGTGGCACATAATAGTCTAGTCTCCTGTATGCTGTAATACATTGGTCTCATTTTGGTTGTTGGGTTTAGTGTGTGGGTGGTGTTGGTGGCTTGTGATATACAGGAAGTCAGACTGGATGATCTGGTGGTCCCTTCTAATGTTATATTCTAGAACTCTAACAAGTCAGTATGTTCTTACACTAATTATTGTACCTACGTTTAAGTCCTCTATAAATTATTTTGCTTTTTCCTTTCAGAATCCAGATGGCTCAAAGGGCCTAGTTTATACCATAGCTTCATGAAAACATAAAATCTGCCAAAATTACCAAACAACAAAACAACAGAAACCCAGCCAACAACAGAAACCCACCCAACCCAACAATCCTCTTCAGTTTTTGTTGTCAACCTTAGCAGTTACACATAACATTGTATCAATTTTCTCTATGTAGGTATAAAACCGATTTATACAGAAATCACAACCCTCAAAACTATATTCTAACAGTATCCTACAAGAGGGGTTAACCTGTCTTACGCTCCTTAAATGTCAAGTGATATTTATGATAATGCATTCATTTAGAAACCTGTGGCAAGCTCTCTTCTATGGGGCCAGTTCTGCAACTACACACACAAAACTCCCATTGTCTCAGAGGCTTAGTGGTATAACTTCCTCTTTTTATATGACTGCATAACTTCTTTGAAAGTTATCAGAAGCTTTATAGCCTTGAGAGGCAGCATGCTCAGGGATAAGCAGAGGGTTAGTAGTCAGGTACTTTTCAGTTCTAATCCCTCTTGTGCCAAAAACTTGCTGTGTGGCCTTAGGCAAATCAGTCTTTTGCTGCCTCTATTTCCTAACTCATACCTACCTCACAGAGGGGTGGTATGGAACAAGGCACTCTGGCCCCAATCCAGTAAAGCACTTACTGTAAAGAATGTGAGTAGTACCATTGACTTCACCTTGCAGGACTGAGCTCTAGGATTTGAACCTTCTCTAATTAAAATCAGTTGCAAAACTCCAATAGAACTAAAGCCTAATTAGTTAGTGTGTGTACAGGACTTTGAACATAGAATGTTATATAAGCATTAAATGACTATTCTTATTGCACACAATGTGAGACAGAGGTTTGCTATGTGTGGAGCCTGTCTGATGAAAACAGAGAATTGAAAAGAAAAACAAAAGAGATAAACAGGTTTGTTAATGGTCAACAGAAGCTAAGTTTGCTGAAAAAACTGGAAAAACAAACAAACTGGAAACTCACTCTAGTGAGTGTTAAACAACTACTTAATGGGGAGTTTTATGTGTGCAGTCACTGCAGGATTAGAGTCTTAGAAAAGAAAGTATAATCACAATATACAAATAGGAATAAAAAAAGCCTGTGTCAACTTTTATAATCTGCTTTTTCTGATGCCTTTGGAAACAATTGCTAAACTCATGCTATGTAAAAGTAAAGAAAGCAAAGTACACTTTGTTTTTTAAAGAGATAGTCATAACCATTAGAGCACAATGATCACATTTAAAAAAAATGTAAAAGTAAATAAATAAAACTTTAATAGATTAATTAAAAAGACATTTGTAAAAGCTTATTAAAACCTCAGAGGGCTGGGTTACTAGATGTTAAAAATCAAATCATGTTGTAATGCACTAGGAAAAGTTCAGATCCTGCAAGCCTGGAGGCAAGACTTATATCGGCACTGCTGACTCAGGCCCCACAATGCAGTATTCTACCTTTGCCCTCTTTTTATATGTTTATATACTGTGTGAAGCTGTTTAACCTTTCACTAGCACTGATGGTTCCTTGTGTTACAAAAACAGTTGATATTTTGGGCCTGATCCAACATTTGTTGCAATTGATGGAAAAAATCTCATTGACTTCAATAGGCATTGGATCAGGCTGTATTGACATTTAATGGAAAAACTCATGTGAGGCTGTGTGTGTGTGTGTGTGTGTGTGTGTGTGTGTGTGTGTAAAACTGAGTTTAAACTCACAACTCTCCAATGCATAATATAATTGGGGTGACTTGGTTTTCTCAGCTTGCAGATGTCCTGATATGCAGGGGAACTTGGGGTATCTAATCACACTACTCCCTATACTCCCCCAGTACCTCCTCCTCCTCTACTCTATACTCAGTGCCTCCTCATTTAATTATTTGTGTTGCAGCAGCTCCTAGGACCCCTAGTTACAGACCAGGATCCCATTGTACTAGATGCTGTACAATCGCAACAAAAAGACAGTCCCTGTCCAAAATAGTTTACAACAGGGGTCGGCAACCTTTCAGAAGTGGTGTGCTGAGTCTTCATTTATTCACTCTAATTTAAGGTTTCGCGTGCCAGTAATACATTTTAACCTTTTTAGAAGGTCTCTTTCTATAGGTCTACAATATATAACTAAACTATTGTTGTCTGTAAAGTAAATAAGGTTTTTAAAATGTTTAATAAGCTTAGTTTAAAATTAAATTAAAATGCATAGCCCCCCAAACCGGTGGTCAGGACCCGGGCAGTGTGAGTGCCACTGAAAATCAGCTCGCGTGCCGCCTTCAGTACCTGTGCCATAGATTGCCTACCCCAGGTTTACAATCTATATATAAAAGACAAGATTATTTTCTTACCCTCAAGTTCTCACCACATGGTTTGAAAGTATTAAGTGGGACTGGGCTGGAATCAATGCGGACAGGGTCGCTATTAATTCCTGCAAGTATTCCCCACATGTCTGCTAAAGGATAATGCGAGGAGGACCACTTCTCATCCAGCCACTCCCTTTAGTATCAACAGAGCTAGTACAACCTAATGGGGCCACCAAAGGGTTAGAGGAAGGAGAGAGACAGCTTGTTTTGCTCAGCTTCCCTCTCGCTCATGGATTTTTGGCCCATTATAGAGGATTTTCTGGTATTTTCCTGCCCTCTAAATTTAATTCCCATTGATCTATTTATGCTACAAAAATTAAACAGTTTGAAAAAAAAAAAACTCAGAATGTAAATGTTTCCTCTTTGGGTCTATAAATATTGAAGACTATCCCTTCATACACACAGTATGCTTCAAATACCGTTTTTGGCTTTGCAAGATAAAATATTAAATAAATAAATAAATAAATGGAGATATCCTATCTCCTAGAACTGGAAGGGACCTTGAAAGGTCATTGAGTCCAGCCCCCTGCCTTCACTAGCAGGACCAAGTACTGATTTTGCCCCAGATCCCTAATTGGCCCCCTCAAAGATTGAACTCACAACCCTGGGTTTAGCAGGCCAATGCTCAAACCACTGAGCTATCCCTCCCCCCTTCACATAAGTGAAGTATTATGAATTAAGTTTAGCTGATGTTCACTTAATCTACAATCATTTGGTAACCTTGAAGGGAAGATTAAAAAATTAGATATTTATACCATACGCATCATTGTGGGATCTGAGACTAATAGTGCAGGAAATTACTGAGTGTACAATTACATAGCCCAACTGGGCTGGGAAAAATAGTAGCCCTTCTCTATTCATTGTGGAGGTCACTGCAAGATAAGTAGATGATGTACAAGTATGAAGAAACAACAAAAAGATCATGCAAAAAGAAGAAAAGAATAAGGAATAAATATGGATTAATTTATTTTAGAAAGTACCAGCAAGGATTTAGGTATAAGATTTTCTTACCTGCCAGAGATGATATATTAATAATTACCCCTCCATTTCCTTTTCTCATGTATTCCAGACCAATGTATGTTCCTCTGATCACAGAAGTCTGATATATGAAATATAAAGGGGAAATAAATTCTAAATTTGTCCTTTTTTCTTCTTCTTGAGCAGTGAGGCTTTTATTTATAATTTTAGGTTATAACATAGATAACCCACAGTGGGTAGCATTAAAGAAGAACTGCTGCAGGTGACATAACAATAACAGCGCTGAAACAAACTGTATGTTTAATTATTGATATGCTATACAAGTGTTTCGCTTGTGAATGAAAGTGATCAATAAATTAAACTTTTCTTTGGACTTGGGATTCATTACTATTATTTTTTATGCACAGATGGTGTGTTTTGCACGGAAGAATATACGAGTAACTGACTGAATCCTCGAGAGGTCCTGAGCCCTGTTCCAATGAGAGTTTCATATGTTTAGCACATTCCAGGATTTGGCTCAGTGACATAGTCCCTGTCCTGAAAAATTCAGAATTTAAAGTCCTCATTCTCTTCCATTAAAGTCAATGGAAGTTTTACCATTGGCTTCTATAGGAGAAGATCAGTCCCAAAAGACTATACGTTCAAGGATCAAAGAACAAGGCATACTGGGAGACCCAAAGAAGATCTATAAGGTAAAACATAAAAATATATAAACAAAAGGATGGTGATGGTATAATGTTTTATATAAGCTAGTTACAGGCTGCATGGGAGAGTGTTTGCTTTTTCCTGAGGGATTGGAGGGAAGGAAAACTGATACACTCAGCCTTGCCTAATTCTGTCTCACTGAGATCCATTACTGCACTCCTCTTGCAGTCAGAGCTCACTTAAACTTATAGAAGAGTTCCAGGATAAGGTCCCAGTTGAAGAACTGCCCATGCCAGTGCAGAACTTCACCATTACTGCTTTAGTAATAAGTTTTAAAACTATTTCCTTTTAATTAAATATAATAAAAATGCCGACTTTTGTCTAGATCTCCCTTTGACCTCCAGTTTTTCCTAAAATTGAATCCTAAGTTAAGTGATTTTTCATATTCCCAATTCCATTTAGTTAGTCAAACAAAAGGGATGCCTTATAGTCAGGAAGATTATTTCACTTTTTAAATGAGATGTTTTATAAATATTATTCGTGTCTAGCACTCTTTACAATCCCTCTACATATGTAACTCCTAGTGAATTCATGAGAGTGCTGAGCAGGTAAGGTTTTCACAATTAGCTGTAAATGGGGAGGATGGAAAGCCCCCAAAATAATAGAAATGTAAAGTCAAAACCAGTCAGCCTCTGACTAAACCTGTTGTAAGGAGTGGCCAGTTAAATTGGGGGGGGGGGGGTAGAAACCCTCTTAAAATATGAGAAGATTAACTACTTTGTTAATGTTAACATTGTACTAGATCAGTAATATTATCTAAATTGCAAATACTAAACTGGAATGATTTTAAAGGTGAGGTATTTGTATATGTTTTTATTCTTCAGCTATAAACTATTTTAACAGTAAATGTAGTAGATATATTTAGCCGTGCACTATAAAAATGTCATGTAGAAATCATGATCCAGATCCTGCTATACTTAAACAGGAAAAACTCTGGTTCACTTTAATAGGAGTTTTGCCATGTGAGAAGACTGCAGCATCAAGTCTTGTATTCTATCATACGTACTTTTTACAGTGCCCAGGAGCATGTGAGGCACTCAAGTATAAAATTATTGATTTTTTCCTCTACCAAATTCATGGCCGTGAAAAAAGCAAAAAGGACCATGAAATCTGGTCTCCCCCATGAAATCTGGTCTTTTGTGTACTTTTACCCTATACTATACAGATTTCATGGGGGAGACCAGATTTCATGGTCCATTTCGCTTTTTTCACGGCCATGAATTTGGTAGGGCCCTACCCATAGAGAATCAGATAGAGGACCTATCCTGTCCTAGAGAAGCTACTCAGCCTACAGGGTGGAAAGGGAGAATCCCACCTGGGATAATTAAATGAAATAAACAAATAGGAAAGGGAAATAGCTTGGGACTTTTTGAGGAAGTGCTCTTCCTTCCCCCATCCCTTCCTTCCCTACTTCAAGGAAGTAATAGAGCCAGATGACTTCCAGACCAACTATATGGCAGGGAGACCCTAAATAGCTGACTGCTTTATTAACATCACCAGATTGCAAATCTTCCTAGACTAAATTAATACTATTAATATTTCTCTTGGCTGAAGCAAGCCAGCAAGTGTTTGGAAGTGACTCTTGCCTTTAGACCAAGCTGAGGAAAATCTCAATCCTAAATGTGAGGGCTTGTCTTCACTGCAAAGTTAACTTGGGCTCTGACTCAAGTGTTGTCACTAACCTGGCTCACATCCACAGGCAACACTCCCTCCCCTATGTGTAATGGGGCTTTACACCTGAGCTAGATGCCCCATCTGGGGGAAGAAGCTAAAGCCAAATGCTGCTCACACTTGGGTTGGTAGCCCACTCATTTTGAAATGTGGACAAAGGCTAAGCCACTCGAGTGCTGATGGTCTTCCAATGCCTTCCCACAATTCCCTGCATGTGACCAGAATGACAGAGAAATTGTCCCACAATTCACTGGGAAAGAATCAGGGTGTCTCAGCTGACTAACACAAATAACCATGGGATACTGCCCCCACAAGTCCTAGTGTTGCACACAAGTGAGTGCTGCACCAGAGTGGATGCAGCTGAGTGAAAACACTGGAGTATGTCTTTGCATTGTGGCTGCTCACACGTGGGATAAGCCAACCCCAGGGATCACACCCAGGTGCTGATTACTCAAGTTAACACTGCAATGACGACATACCCTGTAAGTAAGCCAGAAAAAGAAACTCCTTGCAGAAAAGCATGTGCTTTAAATAGAGATAATATTTGTTTCGCCTTTGTGTTGTACTCTCCACTATTGCTGGTACACTTCTACCTCGATATAACGCTGTCCTCGGGAGCCAAAAAATCTTACCGCATTATAGGTGAAACTGTGTTATATCGAACTTGCTTTGATCCGCCAGAGTGCGCAGCCCCGCCCCCCGCCCCCAGAGCACTGCTTTACCGCATTATATCCAAATTCGTATTATATCGGGTCATGTTATTTTGGGGTAGAGGTGTATGTCACTCTACAGCCTAATGCTCCCTTCATACTTTATCCCTTATGAAATGCAACTTTGAACTCCCACTTTTGGTATCAGCCAGAAACACTTTGGCTGCATTTTGAAAGAAAGTCTCCCAGATATTACTTCATGATGCTATAAAATATGGTTGATGGAAAGCCAAACAGCCAAAGAACAACCTTCACATTTCTGTACAACATAGCTTCCAGTTTTGGATAATAAGGCAAAAGGATATTTCTGAAATTACCTCCAAGCCATCCAAGTATAAATAATATGACCTTCAGTGCACTGATGTAGGACTAACGGGAGCATGTGAGGAGAGAAGTGCCTTCTGGTTTGGTAATTCTTATTACATACTTTGAGAAATAAATGTTGACCCTTACTCTTAATTATTGATAATTCTTAAATTAATGCATTCATCTGTATTTTCACTAAAAACCTGTATTTGTTCCAATTGCTTTAATGTATATCTGCTAATCCACTACATGCAGCAGAAATCATGTCAAGAGATAAAGTATGTTGCCCTTGAAGAAGTGACTTGTGATAAATAATCCTTTTACAATTGTAGTGAGCAGCTTGGATATTCTGCATGAAAATTTCAACAACAAAGAACAGCAAACTTTTCAAATTAGAAACTGAACAGTTATTAAATGCAGGTAAAGTGAAAATTAACAAAGCTGAAACATCAGCACTTGTCCCCTACCAAGACCTTCTATCGGTAGCAGCTTTGAAAGTAACCTCACTGCTTGCCAGCAAAACCCACCATCTCCATAGTGGTGATGATAATTTTCTTACTTAAATATACACATTGATTTATAATGAACAATGAGGACCAGGGCCGGCTCTAGGTTTTTTGCCACCCCAAGCAAAAAAAAATTTTGGCTGCCCCCTGGGCCAGCCCTGGGCTCCTCGCTGCACCCCCCTGCCGCCCCAGCCCTGGGCTCTTCTCCACCACCTGCACCCCCCTGCCTCCTCAGCACTGGACTCTCACCCCCCCGACCCGCACCCCCCTGCTGCCCTAGCCCTGGGCTCTCACCGCCCCCCACACCTGCTCCCTCCTTCCGCCGCAGCCCTGGGTTAGTTTTATATAACTATATAGTTATAGTTTTAGCTATATGACTAAACAGAAAATATTCTGACATGCTGTATCTAAGCAAAGCCTGACACACATTTCTCCTGGCTCTAGCAAAATGCCTATACAACGTTGTGTAACACTTAGACACGTTGACATACTTATCACCTTTAATTCAAATTCACATGCTATTTCTATATCATTATGAACTTCCTAGTATGATCTATATGCACCAGAGCAAAAATGTGTCCATTTTCACTCACTACTTCAAACCTCATTATCAGCTATTATATTTGTTTACTATTAACTCAATATATAAGGCATTTCTAATAATACAGGGATTCAATCGTATTGCTCTATCTCCTTGTAGCAGTAAAACACCACACCTTCTTACCTAGAAAAGCTAGTATTTCATGTTGAGAAATGATTTCCTGCATTCCTGTAACACTGGAGATGACTATTACATTGTTACAAAGATGAAAAGGCAACTGATGTCTTTGGAAAAATGTATAGACCCCTTTATCTCCTTACCTCTCCTGACACTTTTTATATAAGTGTCAAAAACAACCTACCCTATGTTAAGAGAAACCAATTGATTTGGGCAAGTTCATAAAGCAAGTTACTGGAGAACTGGAATTTGAACCTTGGTTGTTTGATTTTCATATTTTCTTTGTTGCTTGATTGCCATCATACTTCATGAGCTATACATAAAATAAATGAATAATGCATGAGGTACCTGTGAGGCTTGAAACTAAATGCTGCTGGTAAGATTTGCACTGCCCAAGTCAGCTGAGGGGGGAAAACAACATGTTGTTGTTCTCCAGGGCAGGGTGTGTGCGGGGGGAGGGTTGATCCCGTCAGGGTTTGGGCTTCAATACTACATTCTAGGAAGCAGGGTTTAAACAGTTTCTCATTACACTATAAACAATTTGCCTCTCAGTGTAGCATTTGCTTCAACATTAGTCACTGTTAGCATAAACTGAGGGTCCATAAACCAGTAAGATCACATGCTTAATGTACAATTACTGAGGTAAAGCTGCATGCCTTTTTCTTATGTGTTCTTCTATGATCCACAATGGCATGTGAGTCACAGATATGATTATTTTCAGAGCTTGCAGATTTCTTTTTGTGCATATGGTCTGATCCTGCTGCAATTGACTTCAATGGGGCAATCACAATCACTTTAAAAGAAATAGTTTTCTCTTCATGGGTCTGATCCTATCTGGAGCATTGACTTAGTATGGGAGAGTACTGGTGAGCTACTGAATTGCAAGGGTGATTTCTCTCTTATTAACTATTAGGCTGTTGGAAGATTGTAACTTGCATTATGAATGTGTAGATGTGACTGGCTGGAGAGAGAATAAGGAAACTTATTGCATGCCTGGCACCTTCTTGAAGTAACTAACATGAGTTATCAATGGTGGTTGTCAGAACAATTGATTGGATAAAAGATTTGGTTTCCCACTTTGTCTCCAGGGGAAGGTGGGACTTTAACCACCTGACTGCAGCTTTGAAGCTGGTCTGGGAGTTGCATGGCAAAGGATTGGAAACCATATTTAAGGAAAGGATCTCTCTCTCTCTCTTACTCTTTCTTTTACTAGCTGACCATAGACCAAAAACTGAAGGACTGCTGCAGGCAAAGTCCAGGAGTGGCCTACTTGCCTGACAGATGGAGTGGGCCAAAGGGCTCACAAGAAGGGGTGAGCGTGAGCATGGAAATATTATATAGACTTTTGTTATTTTTCCTAAAGATCTGTAATTCTTGTATGCTTTGAAAGTAAAACTTATTGTCTCTTAGAAACCCCTGTGCAAAGACTGTTCCTTACTTTATCTGGCACATGGTCCTCAAAGAGTTAAACTATAATACAGTGCACCCATGGGAGTGGAGTCTGGGGGAGTATGCATAAGTGACTGGAGAAGCTCAGGAGGGTTCAGCCGTGGTTTCAGGGCCTAAGGCAGTTGGGCTGTGGAGTCCTGCATCACAAGGAGAGGTGCTAGAAAGGAGGTCAGCACCTGAAAGTGTGGTTGGGTCCCACTACAACAGACTGGTGACCGTACACTAAGGAGCTCAACCAGGTCTGTAAGATAATCTTTGTCTTGCATTTGGCTAGGATATTTGAATTGATGTTTGTATTAATTCAAGATTCCTTCCACAATCCCCAGTGTGATGTGTAGTTCTTAAAAGTATTTTTTATTAATAAGGGTTCCAAACACTTGACACTATTCTAGCTTTCAGAAGAGGGGAGAGAAATTGCAGCTGAAGTCAGCCCACTGGAGTTTTTATTTATGCATTGGTTTGAATTTATGAATTGGTTAGATGAAGGTTTCTAACCATCAGAGGAGTGAAGTTCTGGAACAGCCTTCCAAGAGAAGCAGTGGGGCAAAAGACATATCTGGTTTCAAGATTAAGCTTGATAGATTGATTTTGGCAATTAATTGATTTTTGACTATTAGCAGTTATTATGCACAATGGCCTGTGAGGGGATGTTAGATGGGGTGGGATCTGAGTTACTACAGAGAATTATTTCCTGGGTGTCTGGCTGGTGAGTCTTGCCCACATGCTCAGGGTTTAGCTGATCGCCATATTTGGGGTTGGGAAGGAATTTTCCTCCAGGGCAGATTGGCAGAGGCCCTGTTTTTTTTGTTTTTTTTTGCCTTCCTCTGCAGCTTGGGGCACGGGTCATTTGCTGGAGGATTCTCTGCACCTTGAAGTCTTTAAACCTTGATTTGAGGACTTCAATGGCTCAGACATAGGTTCGGGGTTTGTTGCAGGAGGTGGTGGGTGAGATTCTGGGCCTGCGTTGTGCAGGAGGTCAGACTAGACAGTCATAATGGTCCCTTCTGACCTTGAAGTCTATGACTCTATGAATGCTGGGCCATGAGTGGCATTCTAAACTCAGAATCTTTAGCAGTAACTGGGAAATGGCTGACCTGCCAAGTCCCCTGTTTTTCCTGCATGCTTGAATCTCCTGGGGAACTGGAAGACTTAACAGGAATTGGGAGAGATCATAGCAGCTAGGGGTGTATTTTAGTAGAACATCTCATCCTTGTTTCCAGTCAGAAGACCTCAGAGCATAGAGTTTATAGGATGAATGTATGGGTGGCTGGGGAGGTAGTAGAGTACCTTGTGCTGTCTGTGTGAAGTTGGGATTTTTTAGTAGAGCTGAGGCTTTGGGAAGAGAAGCCATAGCAGGGCCAGCAACAATGGCAGAGCTGAATCTGGATATGGCCTCCATGATTCCAGCTCCCACAGAGCTGGGCAATGGGTCTAAAATAGTCCCCCAAAGACAGAGCCAATGGTTAGGGTGGTAGCCTGGGTCTTGGGAAACAGGAATTCAATTCCCTACTCCACCCTAGATGTGTGGCATTGGGCAAGTAACTTAGTCTCTCTGTGCCTCAGTTCTCCATCTGGGGAATAATAGCACTTTTCTAGCTCACAAGGGTGTTGTAAGGATAAATATGTTAAAGAGTGTGAAGTGTTTAATTACTACAGTAATGGGGGGGCCATATAAGTATCTTAAGTAGATAGAATCTGCCAGGACTGATGAATGGGCAAAGCTGTGACATGCTTCATTGAAATACATACAGCAAAACCCTGACTCATAAGACAGTAAGCATATGAATGTCCAAGTGAGGGGAGCTCCCTCTCCTGCCCCCATAAATGTCATTTGGTGAAGTGGAGTCTGTAACTTGAGGATTTAAAGGCATTTAAATGACCAGTAAATTTTGATTTTCCTTGAAAATAATAACCCAGTTGCCTTCAAGGGACTTTATTTATTATTAAATACATTCTGCACCAGGGTGTAAATAGGTTAAGGGAAACCCCAGAACTAGAGACTGAATCAAATGTTCTGTCAATGCTATCAGTTACACCTCTTTAAACTGCAGATCCACAAAGTTACTGAGCAAAGTGGCTTATTTTTTTTTTTTTTTTTGTAGCTCATATGATCAGGAGTTAGATAAGCACTATTCCGTTCTTCTATCTGCAGGACCAAGCTATTTAAGTTCTTTGTAGGATCAAGCCCTGAGTGACTGTGACACTAACCAGGCTTCAATTTAGAAATGGAGAAAACTTCACCAATCTCAATTCTCAGACAATTTTTACCTTTGTATAAATAGTTTATATAAATGAGACGAAAAAAATGTAAAATGACCGATCTAATGATGTCTGCTAGCCTCTCAAGTTCTGCCCAGTAATAATGAGACTCTTACATGCCTGAACAAATTCTATGTATGTATTTAAATTTTGCCTCCTTCTAAAAACCGTTGTTAGGCAACTGCAATATTTTAGCTTTCTAATGCTGCCAGTGAAATATATGTAAAACATGCAGTGAAATATGGGAACAAGAATTCCTAAATATATATATTTTTCAAGAAATCTGACTAAATTAATTTTCAAATCTTTAGTGGAGTAAGGCATCAGGTTTCTTCCTTCCCCTCTTAGACTTCCTTCTCCTCCCAAACATACACACACTTTTTCTTAGTTAATTAAGTTTAGAAATGTTCAGAAAAGGATAATTATATATTCTAAAATATTAAAAATTAAAAGTGGTGATAAATTAATTTTAAGATTTCTTTTTAATGGCAAATATTTCAGCTGAACGTCTTATTACAGCCCTGGCCTCTTTATCTTATTTGTTTATGCTCTTGTCTAATTATTATAAAGTAGCATTATATAATACTGCTCATAATTCTTGTTCTCACAAGTCAGAAAAGCAAATTGATGTTTAATATGCATGGTAACTAAAAATATTAAGAGTCTACTATCCATAATTTAAAGTAATGAACAAACATAGTTTTCCTACCAGAATGATTCATAAATTTGAGGTTAACACATGTAATCACTTTTTATGATATTTTATGGGTCTTTTCTAGCCCAAGACAATGTACAGTTTTACATGCATAATGTATTTGTGGCTAGGACTATGTCTTCAAAGGGAAGCTGACATTGTGTTTAGTGGTGGAATAAAGATCCAAAAATTGTACAGTGGCAAGCTTATGTTGGCATTCCCTACTCACATATTATGTATGTTGAGAGAGTTGAATCATTATTAGACTCCCTAACTCAGTACTCCAAAACAAAGCACTTTTTCTATCAAGATGATTGAAGCTCAATACAACTGTAATTTAAATCAATGTAGCTATTTTTGTTGACTTCAGAGGGAAATGATTTAACCCTTAGTGTTGGGTGGTTTTTTTTTTTCAGTTAAAGTAAAAAAGTCTTTGTAGAACTATTAAAAGGGAAACAGTTGCACTGAGTAGAGTTAATCTATGTAATTCACTGCCACAGGAATCTTTTCATTGGCTCCCACTCTTTCTACATCTAGATCAAGCTTCTTGCCTTTACTTTCAAAGATGAAGATAAACTGAAGCAAAGGGAGTTTACATCCTGGTGCTCAGAAACTATGGTAATGGGTGCTCTAGAAACACCTTACAGAAAGAAATTAGATAAGTGATATGCCCAAAGTCACATAACAAATGAATATCAAAATTGAAAAGATAAGCCAGGATTCTCAGCTCCAAATTCTTGATCAAACCATTAGTCAACACTCTTATTCATCCCTGATCATCTTATATACAACATTCCACAATGGCCTGAGTGTATTATAGAGTTTTATTCCACTTCCTGTTAAGCACACGATGCTGGCTACTATTCAAATACTTGATATGACAGTCAATAGTTTGATCCAGTGTGGCAGTTCCAGTGTTTCTATTTGCTCAGTATTGTTTTGTGCTTTTATTAAAAAATATGATTTTTGTTAAATAAATTGTTGGCTGCTTAAACTGAAAATGATGTCAAAGAAAGAAAATAAAGTACATGATTCCAGTTTTAACAAATAATCATAGTTAATGTATCCTGCTTATAATTTTAAATAGTTCTTTTCCATTTTAAAATATGGTTTTGTGGATGAGTTTAATGCTTTTGAGAATGATACATTAGTTAATCTATGAGCAATCAAACTGTAAACTATTCATTTCACTTTCAACATACAGTATTATAATTGATGCTAGAAGTCTGGTATAGGGTAGAGAACTTGCATCCAGATCATTGCCTGGTAGCAAACCTGTCTTATGTGAAAGTGCACGGCAAAGTATCTGGTTATCTATGTTTTAGAAACTAGATTTGAAACATCATATTCATACACTGCACATGACATATCGCATATGTTTTGCACTTAAACCTCTTTGCTTTTTGTCTCCACAGGGACTTTGCCTACCTCTAAACTAGTGAATTTTTTGATTTAACTGTAAAGAGCCTTCCATGGAGATCACGTTATGTTCTGGCATATTGTGCCCAGTAATGTTAGGGCATGGAAGTGATGTCTCAGATCCAGGTGGCAGTTTCTTGAAGAAGGCTTTAATTAGCGTCTTGAAGAAACAACTGACCTGAAAGTGCTAATGTTTTGTCTTTTTATTCAATGTACTGAGAAGTGATAGAACTTTGTGATGACGTCTCTTGTTCATCAGAAAAAAAAATTAATTACAAATACAGCGTCCTTATTAAGTATGGTAAGTATCTCTTCAGATGATAACATGGCAAAGTCTCAGTCTACTTTAATTTTGAGTAATCCTAGGAAGTTTAACCAATTTTGGAATGAGGGTACATACTATCCCTCCTTCTATGACATATCAATTAGTTGTGTGGTTCTGATGCATCTGCCTATTGCATATCTTGATAAATTCTTCTTAGTGAAACACATGTAAAAGATATCTGCTTTAGTGTACAGCGATAACAAAGATGTAATTTGATCAATTAGATCACCAAATGTCTTTACATAAGCAGGTTTGTCCACACCAACAACCGTTGTCTCTTCCTCTATCATAAGGCAAAATTAAATATCTTGAAGACTTATGGCTGACGGATAATCAACGTCTGCATTTATTGAGCAAAATTTCTAAATGGACCCCAATCAAGCCTCTAAACTTACTGGCAAATTGTTATGCCCATGATTAAATGCATCCTTATATTTATGTGCACAATTAATTGTGGACACAAATGATAGTTAACTGTCTTGACTGCCTGATTTTGTATCTCCAAATTAGGTAGTTAGATGGCTAACTACAATCATTTATACTCTGAGTTAACTGCTAGCATAAAAATAAAGGCACAGTCAATTGTGTGAAGGCATAATTACAGTCTGTTTTTTAAACTCAGACCATTTGTGTCGGTCTATACTGACTCTGCACCAATCTGTTGGTTCATCATTTCTTCTTGTGAGATACTTCATCAGTTCACAATGCAAAATATCCTGGAGGTTAATTTCCTAGCATGATTCATAAGAGCTTGAAACAGGAGTGGATGGAGTAATATATATAGTTCAGTATGTTAAAAATGGTATTTGATTACAGTGCCATGGAAAAGAAAGTAAGTTTATTAAATAAAATTTAAGCTGGGAACCCTATCCTGGATCTCAGCTGAGCCTGTACTGAGACATACCAATCTGGTGCAAAAACTAGTGTGGATAGACTTGTAGAAATCAAAGAGAACAAGAATGTGATTTAAACTGTAGATGTGATGTCAGTCTGTTTTTCATGATGATCTGTTTTTTTTCAAAATCATAATTGATTTTGCACCTATAGTATGAGCTTTCTATAACTCGTTATAGTACAGTCCATATCATTTGAAAGTCTACTTTCCCTGATATTTTTGTCAAGAACACATTGGAATTCAGTGGCATCCATCCTGAAGGGCCTGAAAGCTTCTGCAGGGCACAGATTTAATTGGTACTGACTATACTTTACTACATAAAGTAAAAAGGTCATTAAGGCCCCCAGATTTAGGTATCACTGAAATCCATAAAACTCCTGCTTGGTAGGCACCTAATTTTCACTGTAGAAGTCCCTTTAGAGGCCTAAATTTCTGTTTCTGGGCATATGTACTGCTGACTCAGCTAGGTGGCCAGACATTTATCTTATGCTTAAGCCCCAGTGTGATCCTCAAACCAGGTGAAGAGAGGTATTGTCTTACCTATATTGTGTGTGGGGCCTGATCCAGTAGTTAGGTTTAGAGCATGCATAACTCCACACAAAATGGGAGGGAGTGGGGAAAGGAGGCAGCCTCCTTTAGACCTGAAGTTAGGGAACTCACATGGATTAGGGCACAAACAGGTTCAATTCTCCCCCTTGCCAGATTGGAAGATGAGATTTTGAATCAGAGTTTTCTCACCTCACAGGTGAGTGCCATTGAGCTATGGGATATTCTGATCTGAGTCTCCCTATCTCTCATGTTTAAGCTGTTCCACTTTGCATATTTAATTATTTATACATTGAGCCAGAGAGAGTGAGAATGACTCTTTAGTCTGCTAGAGCACTCACTTGTTCAAATCCCTTCACCTCTGGCAAAGAGGGAATTGAACCTGGGTCTCCTGCATTTCTGGGTGAAAGGTTATAAGGAGCAGGCATCTCCTCCTTGCTCCCTCCCTGCACAACTGCTTTGTGTGGAGTTCAGCCTGTATCATTGCCACTTTTGCAAAAAATGTCTTAGGTGCCTGACTCCAGGAGAGAGTTCCCAGCTGTAGAATAGACACCTTTCTCCAGCCTGGGCATGTGCACCTCAGTCCCTGAGCAGGGCAGGGCTTAGGACACATCCCTCTCATTGGCATCTGCCATTGGCTAACTTAAGCAGCTCCTCACTTAGCATGCTAGCTTTTGTGGATCCCATTCTTAGGCACTTTTCTCTCCCCATGTATTGTATAGGGAGCCTAGTAGCTTAACTCAGGCTTTGTAGATTCCAGTGTGGACGGGGTAGGGTGGGGAGGGGGACTAGGAGCCTAAAAGGCAGGTATTGTAACATCTAAGTCCATTTGTGAATCTGGGCCTAGAAGACTAACTGTAGAAATACTTCATTTTGGATACTTTTTTGTTTTCTCTTTTGGAGACACAATGATTTAAAAGGTAGCTTCAGCAAATTTGTTTCAGAATCAGCATACTCAAATTATGCAAAATAACTTCTGCTGCCACTTCTACCAAAATGACTGTGGATGAATCTGTTTTTGATATTAACATATCAGTAAAAAGGGCTCAAGGAGTCTCCCCCATCAACCTCTAGTTCCCCTATATAGGAGTTAGATACAATCCATTGAAGAGTCCCAATGCCAACACTAACCATATGAAATGAGACAAGAAAGGAGGTGGTGAGGTTGGGCACTGACCTTGCTCTCCACCTATACTAGCCACTAGAGCTGCCCAGCAGCATGCACTCCCTCAGGCTCCCAGAAGATATTTCCAGCTAGCAATCCTTCTGTGACTTCTGCTTTAGCATGGCCACTCTTCACCCTTTCCAGTGCACCTCTGGCTGTAAAATCTATAACCTAGCCCTGTACTTTTAGATCTCATATCTTGCTCTATTAGTGAATTGCCAAATTCCAACAGAGTGTCCATGTAATTTTGTTTCATACTGAATGTGTTTTGATCTAATTTAAAACATCCTCATGTATAAAAAGTCATTATCCTAAGAAATGATGATTGAAATTATTTTTTGCATATTTATCCTTCATTGGAAGACTGACATAAAAATATCTTTCATGGCTGTAATCTCATGCAAACTCTATATTAACCCCTCTTCCAAACTTCCTGTTGCTGCCCTGTTTGCAGGTGCAAATTACTATGTTTGGCATTAGGGTTCATGGGCGTGATGTACAGAGGCACACTGAATCCTAACATGGAAGCAGGTCTTTCCTGAATAATGGAATGATAGTCAGAATTTGAAAGGTCAGGCCATAAAGTAAGTCCTTCCTGACTGACAGGTCTTTTGGTGTTCAGATCTCCAACCTATGTGGCTTGAAAACAGAACCACCCAGAAATGGTGACTGAGAAGTGAACCTCCAAGAAGTGAACCCCCACTTACAACATTCTTTGGCAATGGGAAGTTGGGATGGCATTGGAATGGTAGTCATGTATTAACAAATAAGTTGTGACATCATGTCATGTGAGAAGCCAGGAATGCATGTGTGAAAGACCTCTTTTGCAAAGTCACTGAATTTACAGGGTTTCAGCTGGACAGCTGCTCTTGAGCTGAAAGAATGTGCTCCAACTCATGGGTAATGGTGAAAATATTTCATATGTGAAGAACTTGGAGCATATATATATGCCTTTAGAAAATGAAATATGTAGCCTTAGATTAAACAAATCTTTTAATAGCGGGCAACTTATTTCTCATATGTATGCCAGCTGAGCCTCAATAACAGTTGATGTGTCTTAATCATTTGCATAGAAATGGACTCCAGTGAAGACTGAGACTAAAGTAGGTCTATTGTGTATATTCTAGTTTTAAATATGGGCTAATAAGAAGTTATTTTATGTTGATCTTGTTTATAAGTGATTCATTCTCCAACTTTTATGCACAACATTCCTATTTTCATGTTTGTTCACTTTGGAATTTTCAGAGGGTTACTACTATTTCAAACTATCCTTTTATTCCAGGTTACCTTCTGACTGATTAACATTAGGAGGGTTTAAACAGATCCACTCTCCATAACACATTTTTCTCACACATCTAATATAGAGAGACAAAGAATAAACAATTAATGACATTAGTGGTCTGTTGGTAATGTAGACCAATATAACTTTTGTTGTGGTTGCTTTCAGCCTGAAATAATGGCTTTTCAGGGATCAAAGATCCCCATCCGTCAGGAATGTTATTATTCTATATATCTCCATATCTATATTTGTAGCCAGGTTTACAAGCTGCAAAGATTCAACTGGAGTGAAGAATGTGAGAAATGAGTTGTGAAGTATGAGAGGTGGAGAGCTCATGAACTTTCCATTCCATTCCATGAGAAACTTACTTCTACAGAGCTTATTTGTATATATTTATTTCTCTCTGCTACAAGACAACTGCTACCTTGGATAGGCTTGTCTACCAGCAACAGCAGCCATGACTTTTCACTCTTTTCATAGTTCAGTATGCTGCAGGTACCATATAGTCTGCAGGATTAGGCCTTGCATGCCATTATGATAGTCACTAGAATCTAGTAGCGTAATGTAATATCCTTGGATAAAAATAATGTAACAACACTATTACTATAAAACTTGGTTATTACCAATAATATTTTAATTTATTCTTTTTTCAGAGTTGTATGACTGATTACCAGTTCCAGCAGTCTGCTTTCCATCTATATGTGGAACAATCAGTGGGAAATGTGTACGTACAAATAGCAAAAGACTAGATTTAAGGTCTGGTGTGTGGGTCTTAAGGGAAGACTATTTCTCTGCATGTACAACAAGGAAAAAGTAGAGAAAAGAAAAGGAACTAAAGTCCATAACTCTATATAACCAGTAAATATTTAGCCATCATTGACATTAATAATTTACAGCTACAGGACAATTAATGATTGTCATAGCATTATTGATTCATTTTATTCTTAACTGTTAAGATATATCAGTATTTGAGATTAGTATTACAATTACAGTACTTGCTTATGTGCTAGTATAATTATCTATAGTGACTCTCATGTATGTATACGTAGGGCCATGCCATACACTGACCATGAATGGCACTCATGTCACTGGAAGGAAGGGTGTATATGTATGCGCGTACATGTGTTGCAGGCAATATAGGACTTTTAATGTGAAGAAGCATGATGATCCATGAAAGAGACTTAACTGTAGAGCACTAAACATGATTTAAACACTGTTTTTGAAACACACTTTTCAAATGGTAAATTTGTTTCTTTAGATGTTCTCCAGGAGGACATACACGTTGAGTGTAAACAAAAACAAATGAACCAAAAACAGTCTCTCACAAATCCACAACACATAATTTCTTCTTAAAAACTTTACCTTAGGTGTAATCAGCATTATAGGCTGGGATTTTCAAAGAGGAAAATTAAATTAGGGTTGAGTGCCTAACTCCCTTAGGCCTCTTTGAAAATCTCAGCTTTAGGGAATACAGTATGAACATTTTAAAACAGATAATGCTTACCAAATTAATTTGTATAGTGCTTTCCCAGTCCTTTTCATTATTCACTCCAGCATTATTAACCACAACATCCAGCCTTCCAAAACGTTCAATTGTTTTTTTAAAAGCACCTACAGTAAAATCCAAGGGAGAAAATTCCTTAGCTGTCTTGTTTTCCATATATTTTAAATGTTACAAATGGAACACAAGGCACGATATTTGTTACCCTACCAAAGTATGTTAATTCATCATTTTTTTTAAGCAGTTAATGTTAAACACATACTTTGTTAATGTTTAACAAATACAACACTTGTCTAACTATTCAACAAGTATTAACAGTAACTCTATCTAAGATTGTTAATAGAACTAGAATAGTAGACCTTTTCACTCAGCACCTTCTGAAATCAAGTCTTTATTGCTTGATCTTGCATTAGTTTGGGTATTCAAGGAATTCAGGATCTGATTCCCTCTATGTATATTTTATTTTAAAGAAAAACTTTACAGTCTGAAAAACTCATGAATGAGTTTGAATTCAAATTATTTTAAGAATGAGTATATCCTTACTCGATGTAATTAATAAATATTGTAAATCTTTAAAAACTATCAATAATTCACCATATTCCTTGATGAATTGTACCTATCTAGGAGTAATTGATGTGCACCCTATATATAAAGTTACTGACTCATAACCTCTCAGATTCAATCTCATTCCTTCTATTGTTGACAAATTGCCTCCACAGAGTTTCTATACATCGGTCAGAATTAAAATTATTGGGCCAGATCCTCAGGACCTCTATGTTCAGCACAACCTATGTAGGTAGGGAATTCCAAAAGTGGCTTATAGACACCTTTTGTGGGTCCCTAAAAGGGGCAATTATTTCAGAATAAAAAGCTTACAACATTTTTGTGGTGCCTGTTTTTTCAGGGTTGCAAAATACTCAGAGAAAAATACATTTAAAAAAGAAAGTGCACAGATGTCTGTACTGTCAGAATCTGACTCAACAGCAATGTGTGCATATTTCCCAGCAATTTAGTGTTCTTAAGGGCTTTATCATAAAACACTGAAAAAGTGTCATTAACATTTTCTTTGAACAAAAGAACAGTTTTGAGTAGTGTCTCCGCGCATTTTACTTTTTCTCTCCTCCAAGAATTGTTCATCATATTGAACACTTGTTCCATTGAATTGTTTGTCTGTAGCAAACATCAAACAAATACTACATAGCAAAAATATATTGAATGAAAATATTGCTGTAATAAAAATAATTTGATGAAATGAAAACCCAGACCACATCAGATTCCCTGAAAGATATTCTTGACACCAGGCCATTGTGGCTGACAGAAATACTCAAAATTACAACAGAACTTTTGCCATACCTCCTTTTCTCTGGCCACACCTTTACACTAGAATGGGTATAATGCCAACAGCATCAGGTTTGTGTCACTCAGGATTCCCCTAGTTTGGGGAATCATGAGGTATTCAGCTAAGGCTGCCAGAACACTGCATGGCAATTTTAGAAGGGGTCAGAATATGGTATAATAGTTGTTTTTAAACACAAGAGCATTGTATCTGTTAAAACAGCTAAAAGCAAAGATTGCATTCATCTAACCTCCCTTACCTTTCAGAGTTAGTGATGATATTATCCTCCACTATAATGCTTTGATATTTTAAGGCCTCTATTTTCAGTTTCATGCTTTTCTGTTTTGTGTTAAGTTTATTGCCTATTTTGTTCTTCAGTCTCTGAACCTAACATTCTCTAACCATGTTTCCCTTACTTCCTTAGGGGCCCAATCCTGCACTATCAAAGTTAACTGAAATTCTTTGACTTCAGTGGGAGCAGAACTGGTTACTCAGGGAATCAATGCAGTTTTGGGGATGCAGGATCAGGCCCTTAATTTGATCTCAATTTCAGAATTTGGCTTTATGCTTCACTTGTTTTTCATCCTGCGCTCTACAGAAGCTCTTCAGTAACGCTGTCCTTGACACATAGCATTTGAAGTCTTCTGTCTTAAAATAACAAAAACAAAAAACTTTTGGCTTATTCTTAATGATTTGTGTATCTATAACTATACAAATCATCTTCACCACACTAGAAAAAGAGCCAAATACTTTTCAACTGTTCATATTGATGTGTTGAAAAAAATGTTGATAAGTTTATGTAGTCTATTGCTGGCAACAGGTTTGTCAGGCCACAGTGATCACAGCTGTTTAGGGTGCAGTCACAGGGTGGCACTAGCCTTTTAAGAGGGAGCAGGGTCAGTGCACCTTGTGCCGGGTCAGATGATCCAGATTAGGCTTTAAAAGAGGGTACCTGGGCCTGGGAAAGGAAGAGACCTGGTGAATTAGGGCTGGTAGAGTCCCCTAACAGGAGACAGGGAGAACCTGAAAGGAACTGTTTAGAAAAAGCGCCTCCAGGGAGAAAAGCCCTGGGTGGCTGTGCTCAGGGAACAGGACACATGAGCAGGAACAGCAAAACTGACAGACACACATGGGAGAGGAGGCTGTGAGAGCCTGAGAGGTAAAGGGGAAGAGTATCCTGTGAGTAAAAGCCAGGGTGAGCTGAAGAACTGTTTTTGTTTTTTTGGACAATAAAACTGCTGAAGAGAGACTGTCTTTGAGAGGTGGGGAGAAGGCCTGCCTTGTTACATGACCATTTGAAACAAAAGAATCTTGTTAGTATTATGATAATTAGTAATTTATAATTATTGTATTTATTTTGCATATACATCCATCTGGCCCACGTTCTTGGCACTGTACAGAATATAAAATACCACCCTCTGAAAAAATAAGCACATTAAAATAAATGAGAGGATTTAACTTAACAAAAGGGGATATGAAAAGGAGTGGAAGGTGTGTATAAATATGGATCAAGGCTGATCATTCTAAAACTGCTTTGCGGAGAAAAATGGTTTTAAGGTGATTTTTTCAAAAGTAGGTTGGGACAAAATAAAACACATGACTGTGCAGAGAGTGGTCCACACTGTTGGGCCATGCACAGCAAAAACCATGACCATGACCTGATTGCAGATGTGATACTGGGACCCTGAACAGTGTGCACAGTGTGGCTGCAGACTGTGTTCCTCATCCTGCAACCTGTTTCATGGGGCAGTCACATGTCCATACAGAACTCCGGTGAAGCGACACAAGGATTTGCCCACACTGAACAAATTGTAGTATGAGGACCACTGTCAGTAAAAAAGCTTACAGAGTAGGTAGCCGCTAAGGAATTTAAAACTAACAGAGCCAATTTAAATTAATTGATCTACTTCATAGACAACCAGTATAAAAAAGTTGGGGATAGGCACAGTGTAGCTATGGTTGCTTATACAAGTGAACAATCAGATTGATGCATTCTGGACAAGCTGCAAATGGCTGAAGTTTTATGAAGAAAGAATTAAAATAATCACACATTGCTTCTGTGAAGAATATCATGTGATAAAGGTGCAGACGATAAAATTTATGAGGCAGAAGACAGAAACTATGTGTTTATATCAAGTCTGACATCTTTTTCCATGGAAAGTGCATTCACATAAGTGACCCAAGTTTTTTTTTTAACCTAACTCACTACCTCTGAATGAATCTGTGCAAACAGTCATGGGATGTTGTTATGAAATGTTTGTGAGATCTGTTGTGAAATGCTGCATAAAAAGTAAATATTATCCAGAGCTCAGTAGAGAGGTTTATTCTTGAATGAGGACATGCACAAAATCACAGGAGTTGACTGCTTTTTATCTGCAATGGTTTAAGTTAAAATTTAAAAAGCTGTATTCTTTATCCTCAGCATTTAAGGCCAGATTCTGATCTGAACAATAGCAACCTAAATTCAGACTAGTTCCATTGTACTGCAAAGTATCTATTGCAGATCACTCAGAGCAGAAACTTATCACTTTCATGTTGAGAAGAAAGATGCATTTTTGAGTCTGCCATGAAGCTTTATTAAACACTTTAAATACTTTATTAAGTAAATACTCTACTTTATTAAACACTGTACTTTAAAGTTTTTTAATACATTACTCATTAAATAATCCGTATCTTATGCAGAGGCTTTCATACAAAAGTATCACAAAACACTCAGTGACTTCTTTATCCTTTCTTTACTATGTGCCAAGTCCTAAAGCCAAAGGCACACACTGGTAGTAGTATTTCACATTTGCAGAGTGAGAAACAGATCCTACTTGAGTCACGCTTGTAAGGGATCAGAAATAGGCTGCCCTCCAGAAACCTTAATTGCACAGTTATAGGTTCAGTAGCCCAGGTTTATTCAGGTTGCTGCATGTTATGATAGTATAGAATGCTGACAGATCCCCTTCCTTACCTTGCAGTTGCTCCTGATCTGTAACATCGCACTGAATGAAGAGAGTCCTCTGAGCTTCAAACTGCTCATCCAGGGCAGCTTTGCTCTCCTCACCGGCTTCGAGGTTCCGATCCACAAGAGCCACCTGTGCCAGGAGGAGGGCGGGGGTGATGCACGTGAGAGGAATGAACACAGGCAAGGAAAAGTTAGAGGAACATACCATACAGCCCTCTCCCAGCCGAGGAAGAGACGTGTCTAAGGCCCCTCTTGCTCCAACCTGCACACCCCAGCTGCACGCTCCGCGGGAAGGAAAACTTGCCCGGGAAGCCGGGAGAGCAGCAGGTAACTACAGCGTGCAAGGAAACTGAGGGAGGGGCTCTTGGCTTCTTAGAAGGCAGCAGCAGCTTCTGTGGAAGCGACCCCCTAAGAAGGTGAGAGTGGCTCAGGGATGGCGGGGTGTCCCCCGGCGCCCCGCATGCAGCCCCCGGGTGCTGCGCCAGGGACACGCGCGCTTACCTTCGCGCCCTCCTCCAGCAGTGCCTGGACAAAGGCTCTGCCTATGCCCTGCGCCGCGCCAGTCACCAGAGCCACCTTGCCATTCACGTGCATGGTCGCTGCTTGCTAAGGCTGAGCGCTGCGCCGGTGGCTGTCCGTCCGTCGCCGGGGCTCGCAAGGCTCTGGGGCGCGCGCTCTCGCGCTGGGTATTTATAGAGTCCCTGTCTCCTTTATATCTTCCTTCACAGCCGTGCCTCCGTGGGCAGCAGGCGAGAAGGAAGCTGCCAAGCACACTGGGGATGGGGAACCTAACTCGGTGTCACCTGCCCCGTAGTTCACTTCCTCCCTCCTCCTCCTGCCGCCGCTGCTGCGGGCCCTTCTCCCCTTTCCCTTCTCCTGGGACAGCGCCCAGGGAGTGTCTGTGGGGTGGCGCAGGTCACTCCTGGGAAGAGCTTCCCCAGGAACCCCAGGTTGACAGAGGCCAGCAGGGGCGCTTTGCACGCTCAGCTTCCCCCTCTCGCTGTTATGTTTGTTTCCCAAACAAACAAAGCGCGAGCTGCAGACTCTGGGGACAGGTCCTGCCTCTTTTCTTCCCCTTTGCGTCTGGACAAATGGCGTGAGAACAAGTTAGGGGACATTTGATAAGGGCTGTTGGCAACTGCTCAGGTTTTATGCGTTTTGCTTGGCCCAATTTGTATCAGCAGCAGGCTAAAGAATTGGAACAAGTTTCAGATCCCGAAACAATAACAAGCGTGGAGTCTCTCCTCAGACTCCTAAGTGCATTGCTGGGTCCCGTGCCATCAGTCTCTTCCCCCTCCCCCTTTCTAACAGCTGGGGGAATCTCCTGTGTATTCATACCTCCCCCGTGGTCATCATGTCTCTGCCACAGCTTTCTAGAAATGCTCGAACTATCAGGTTACTAAGGTAAATAATAAGATACTTTTAAAAAGTGTAATTAAATCTGTCATAATCTATCACAAAATATAAGCCAGGTTTTATTAAAGGGATTTTATTTATAAAGTACTGTCTGCCTTTCCACAGAAGACACAACTGTCTGAAGAGTTAAAAATGTAAAATTAACAACAAGCAAACCTGAAATAACATACTTCTAAATAAATAAAGTGCTACAAAGCCAACCAAAGTAGTTTCAGTAAGAAGAGGGAAACATGGAGGCAAATTTGTGCTTGGTGTAACTCCATGTAAATCAAAGTATTTACACCAGGGGTGAATTGCTTGCATTCCTGTAGTCCCATTGACTCCAATAGGAGGTTTGGGTGTGCAGGCATTAAGGATTAAATCCAATATATTTTATGCTTTTTTAATATACAGATCGATACAAAATCAGAAGAATTTTGTAGATGGCACATACATTTCTTATGTATATAGAGGGTCTAGTACTTTGTTTATATAGGCTAAGCTGTATACCTCGCTGAGCCCCTTGGCCTCCTCCCTGACTCCTGCCCATGGTCAGAACTCTATGATTTTGGTGAAAGTCAAAAAAGCAGGCTCCAGTTTTCCCATTTTCACCAACATCAATCTGGGTGTGGGGTGGGGTGAGGACTCTAGTTAGGGTGTCGGATGGATTGGGGACAAGGGACCCAGCTGGGGGAGCGTGTTGCTAGTGTTGGGATGAGGGGTCTGCATGGTAGTAATTGGCCAGAGTGGTGTAGGGAGGGCCCAGCTGGGCAGCAGATTTCCATTAAAATCTGGCCCACAGAGTGCCCACTTGGTGCTGCAGGCAGAGGAAGATCTCTGGTGCCCTACTCTCTAATATAAGCCTCACACTAAACCCAACTCTGAGGTCTCTGTCTCATCACCATAACCAGAGTGACCAAGTGGTGGTTTTGGTGATAAACAAAAGTTATAGCACTACAGAAGGGGAAATGCCATTGAGTTGAAGGTAGGGCCTCCTTTTGGTTGGCCAAATATTTGAGGAGATATATTCTATTAGAATGTAATTGTAATTTTTTAAAAAGCCAAACTATTAAATTATCTTAGTACTAGTACCATAAATGAGAATGATGAGTGTCTTTACCTAAATTAATTTTTAAAAGTCACTATTCTGGTTTTATGCAGTATATCCAATAGTATATTTTAAAAACCTCATTGCATATTTAAAACATTTCATTGTATGTGAGCACCACTGCACGTTGGTTCTGACAAGGGCTAATCCCGCAAGGTGCTGAACGCCCTCAATCTTGGGGTCAGGCCTTGAATGAGTAAAGAAGGATTTTCGATAACAGTTGAGTATTGGTGTTGAATCATCCCTGCTCTCTCTTTGCCTGATGTAATTACAGGGGAACCTTTAAACCCCCAATAGTTGGCACAATCTTTAAACAGTACAATAGTATGGCAGCTGGGAATAAAAGCAAAACGAAAATATGTGAACCCCTCCCATCCTCACCTCTTCCAATTTTGGCAACACACACTATAAGGAACTCTCTGTTCTATTGACTTGACTATCAGATCATACAGCAATGAATTTAGACTGTGTTTTTAATATATGTGTGTTGTGTTCTAAGGCACAGAGTATATCAGGACTGTGAGAAGGCTATTTAACAAGCTAGGTTGTTTAATTACAATTAGCAGATCAGCCTACCAGAATAACTAATTTCTGTTAGGGTTATAAGGATTTTAGTGTAATTGTAATTGATAACATTCTGTCAGTCTCATTAAAGGGAAACTCACAAATAGTTCAGGCCCACACTTTTTGGTATTTATATGAATGCCAGGTCTGGGTTATCCGTATTTGTTACATACCACTGATATGGTAGAAACCCCTTATTAACGTCCTGTGATCCATTGAAAGGGAAGGTTGGGGCGATATCTGTGTTTTAAATGATGTCTCAAACTTCTCTGGTTTAAAAAAGAAGAGCATAAAGAAAACATTGTTTGGCTCTGAAGAGGAGGAACTTTCAAAAATAATGAATGATCAAGAAGGTTACAAGGCTACATACTTGGCTCCCTCCTCTTCTTCCTCTATGCTCTGTCTTTATAGTTGACCTCATTCACAAACATGAGTTGAAATATCTTCTTTAAGATGACTGCTCACAGATCTAACTCTCCACTCTATGTCCGTCTCCTGTCAAGCTAAAAGCTTTGCCTTTCTTTCTGACTTGTAGCTGTCCAGCTGTCAGATTAACCTCGACATGCCAAAACAGAGTTCCTAACTTTCCCCTAATTTCCCTTCCTGCCTCCAAGACATTACCACTATCTTCCCCCTGCCTCAGGCATATAATGTAGGCATCTCTCTTTAGCCCCCCAGTTCCAGGTTATAGCTTGTCATTTCTTGCTGTGCTCCAAGAGCCGGCCTTTCTTCTTCATCAACATAGCTAAAACTCATCCAGACCTTCACCTTATGTCTCAGTTCCTGCAGTTCCTCCTCTCTGACCTTGACAAATGCCATACTGCCCCACTTTGCATTCAGAATGCTGTTGCAGAGATCATTTTCCTGACTCATTATTTTGACCATGTCATCTCTCTCTTTGCATCCTTCCACTGGCTCTGCTTTTTCCATCATGTAGAACAGAAACGACTGTCTTTATTTTAAGGCATTGTTTATCTGCAGCCTTTCATCTCTTATACACTATCAACATGTTGACTTCTTTCTCTGCTCTACCAATAATTTTGATTGCTCATTTATCAATTTTTTCAAGAGTCTTTGCATGTTCTTCCATGCTGCCTCTTATGCATGAAAGGAGCTTACTGTAAACAGCCTCAGCACCCCTTCATTATGTTCCTTCATATCCTCCCTTAAACTCTCCTCTGCCATGATGCCTACAAAAATCTTGATAACAAATGGAATCTGATGTGCTGTGATGATTTCTAATCGTTCAGAACTGTTACATTGTTACCTTGTGCTCCCCTGTCTCAGTGTTGTAACCACTTCTTGTCTCTCATTTTATACTTAGATTGGAAACTCTGAAGAATGGACCATATTACACACACTCACACATCGTAAAATGTATACTTACTAAGGAGCAGTTTGGAGAGGTACTTCTAAAATTACATGCCTGAAGGAAGCAAATGCAGCTTCTGTGCAGTACCACAAATACCAAAATAGTCTGATGGTTTCTTAATAAAAATTTGGATTCGTATCTATTTTAGATACTGTACTTATATGACCCCCATCACTATAATATCTAAGCACCTTACAATTTTAATGTATTTATCTCCTCAACAACCTTGTGAGGTAGGAAAGTACAATTATTTCATTGCTGGGGAACTGAGGCACAGAGACTAAGTGACTTGACCAACATCACGCAGGAAGTCTGGCAGAGCAAGGAATAGAACTTAGGTCTTCCCAAATTCTAGACTAAGGCCCTAAGCACTGGACCATCTTGCCTCTTTAAACTGAGTCTAGCATGTTAGACCACGTGGCCACACTGCCAGTCATAGCTAAATGACACTAATATTCCTGGCGTCCCCTGGAGTTCTCAGTTCTCTATTCCCAGTGACATTGTTCAAATCACTGGTAGAATTGTTTACCTCTGATTCTCATGGCTGAGGCAATGGTGTGTGGTAACATGCCTTTTGGCAGATCCCTGTCCTGGTTTTAATTTCAGTTGCTGGTCTAGTGAATTAGTCTTTTGTAGTTCTGACATCTCTGACAGCCCCACAACAAATAAGATTTTTTCTGAGATTATTGCTCAGGTTGCAAACATCAGTTAATTATAATATCTGAAATAAAACTTAGCTGAAATATTTAAATACTGTGGTGTGATAATTGCTGACTTTCTAAGTCACTGTGTAATAGAGATACCATTCAGAGTCCATACTATCACTGAACTTTGGAATATCAAGACTCAGCCCATTCTTTATTGCATTTGTAAATCAATAAATGCCCCATTAAAGAAGGTACAGTAATACCACAACTGGCACATGATCTGAAACATACCACTTGAACTTTGGACTTTGCTGCCTAGAGATACACATTCTGTTTTCTTTTACTTTGTTCATTTTCAGGTAACATACAAGCACAATAACAAAGACAAAACAAAGAAAAGTGCACACTGAATTGAACAAAGGGACACTTCAACATTGCTGTTGCATGCCACTGCATACACTTGATGGAACAACAGATATGTTCTGGATCTCCATAATGTAAATAAAATCAGTCTCTGTGACCAAAAAGACAGAACTAATTTGTGATGGTCATTATACACTTACTACAATCCACTGTCACATCAAGAACCAGGTGGTCCACCACTGTGAAACAGGACATAAGAGGTGTGTGTCAAACCCAATCCAATATGCTGTTGCTAAAATAATTTTCCTTGTCAGTCATCTGGGGTCATAACCACCATCTCCCCCTCTTTGAATCCCTCCTTGGGCTCCCTATTGTCCTGTGTATTAAGTTTAATCTTTTTGCTCTTGCTTTCAAGGCACTAGCCCAGTTTCCATCGCTAACAACTCTTGTCATCGTTTTTCCTTGGTCCTCCACTATTCCAGTGACACCAGCCTCCATGCCTTCTTGGTTTCCTCCTTGCATTCACAGCTGTGTCTCTTCTGCTGTGCATGTAGTGCTCTCTTTAAGCCTACTTCTTTCATGTTACCTGGGGGGGGGTTGATTACCATAAAAAAACAAACAAACAAAAAACCCTGAAAGAATAATCCACGCAGCTACATTGCTTGAATAGCCAAATGGTCATGTTGTTGTAATTCTTCTTCAAATTTTCAAGAACAAGGATAATTAAACTTTTAGGTTAGAAAGATTTCATTAATTTTCCTGAAGGTCATGATTCACAGTACCCCATGAAACCAGCCAAAGCTGGCCTTTGGGTTCTGTAAGAACCCTGGCTGAAGTCCCACCATTTCTGGGACAGTTGAAGATTCCACTACACACACTTCTTACATAACAGTATCCCAAAGAATCATCTGACTGCACAATGCTGTGGACATGATGGGTGGAGGTTGTTGTAGTAAACTAACCCAAAGATGCTAAATTGGGGTATGGATGATGCTGCTGAGTCCAGTGAGCTATACTTTTCCCATCTGTGTGGGTGTGTAGGGAGGGAAGAGATGATGTAAGGAAGCTCCCCCCTCTCCCACCTCTCCCCACACTCTTGCACAGGGTATGGGCACAATACATTTGACTCTGGAGAGACTGTTTCTGGTCAGAACAACAGGAAGTGTTAGTCTCCAAAAGGTCCATGTAGTGGTAAAACTGACTCATTGCAATGTCTGGCAGGGCTGACTGAGCACCAAGGAGTGTACTTGCTGCAGTCATGCAAAAGGAGATGGAATTGCTGCTGCAGCACTTGCTAGCTAGAATTATTCCTGGGGCCCTTGTTATAGCTTGGTCTTCCTTCACCACAATGTGGCCAATGGTACAAAAGACAAAATATTGCCCTAAAGATGCATTTTACTTTGGAAACACTATTTATAAACAATTTATCATTAAAGGTTACTCAGGCTAACATCTGCTTGGTTTTTTGCAGCATTTAGTGTTTTTACTGGAGCTCTAGCAGATAAACACAACTTCCTTTTTCCCAGGACTCTTAAAATGTCAACTTTTATGAATTCAGCATGCTGTTTTAATAATAGGAGTTGTCATATCGAAGCAGGTAGTGGTCCATCTGTATCCTGACAATAGACCATAAAGGTGGAAAAAACTCCATTAGGGACAATTATGAATTGTAACACACTCTTTTTCCTAAACCCCACCAGTTATGCCCTAAAGCATGAGGGTTTATATTTCTAATTTTATTTATTTGTTGTGGGAAAGGAGCTCAAACATTTAATTTTCAAAAAGGAATGAGTTAATGTAAGTTAGTCACATTCCATAGTTTAATGGTAACATTGGCATGAACAAAGGATGTATACAGACACACACGCATACCTTCATCTCTATTGGAATGTACACCATCATTTGCAAATTCATTACTATTATGTGTCAGTTAAACGTGCAACTACCACAAAGAACTATTATCAAAAATCACAAGTATGGAAAGGTATTAAGATATTCCTATACTGTTTTGATAATTAAACATTTTGGCAGGATGTTTTGAGAGGCACGTAATTCTTTATAGTTAACCTGCAGCTTTCATTCAAACATATTTATAATTACAATACTCAAAGAATAGAGGGGTAGCCGTGTTAGTCTGAATCTGTAAAAAGCAACAGAGGGTCCTGTGGCACCTTTAAGACTAACAGAAGTATTGGAGCATAGGCTTTCGTGGGTGAATGCCCACGAAAGCATGGTCTGATGAAGTGGGCATTCACCCACGAAAGCTTAAGCTCCAATACTTCTGTTAGTCTTAAAGGTGCCACAGGACCCTCTGTTGCTTAATAGTCAAAGAATGTTTAGATATTCTTGTTATCAGATTAAGACTTTTAGCCTCCTTCTGCAAAGCAGGACACAGAAACCATCCACAACGAGGAACATAATTTTTCTTTATTGCCTTCACATGATCCTGTTGTAAATTTTCATTAGCACTATACATCTCCTTTCCTCCCTGCCTTTCTTTGCCCCAGTACCTCCTTTTTCACTCCTTCCAATCATCTTTTCCCCTCTTCATTTTCCTGTGGCTTTGAATTCCACACTGCAGCTTTAGTAGGATGCAAGGAACCAGACATCAGAGTGTCACATGTTTTAATTCTTGTCCAAAGTGTGGGGAGAGGTGGTGGGGGAAAGAGGAGAAAGTTTATTTTATAATCACTCTCTGAAACATTCATCTCTCCCCACTCAATGGTACATTGTCCTGAACTTGCAGCAAGAAAGACAAGATGCAAGAGGATGTGCTATAATCAAGCTGTGACTTTATTAACTCACCTGGGAAATACCCAGCAATAAGTCATACAGATCATGATCCTTTCCTTAATCATTCCCATGTATTTGGGATGGTTGCTATCAGACCTCCCCCTTCCCAACCTGATCCCTGCCCACCACTCTCTCCTTGTATGAGGGCTAAGGAGGGTGGGAAAAGGGAGGCTAATTCCCCTCCGTACCAGACACTAGGAACCTCAATCCTCTTTTCCCAGCTTCCTTTCAGGATGCTTTCCCCTAAATCCACTTCCAACTACAGTTTATCAGGGACCTGGACCCACCCTGGAATGAGTACCTGCTGCTGGTCTGTGATGAAAGAGGATTCTGTCTGTAGGGAACAACGTATAAATATTTTCCCTTCCTCTGTGTGTGGTGGGTCACTGACTCACCTGAGCCAGCCTCTTCCAGTCCACGCTTGGCTTGGGTAAATACCCCCTTTTCCCACTCCTCATAATTCAAAAGCAGTAGGGAATCTTAAAAGAGCCACAATCTCTTTTCTTCTAGCCAAAGCCCTCCACCCTGCATTCAGGTTGTGGTGAGTGCATTCTCAATAAAACAACCTAAGTCACCTTTCTGCTGTCACCTCTTCAGAATGTGACACATCTCTGTTTAATCAACATACAAGTGGATTGATGGTCCAGCAATGTCTAAGGAAAGGCTGCAAGGCAGTTGCTGCAATGTGTGCTTGGCTATGGAGACTAGGCCAAATTCCAAACTGTTTTTCACCATAAGCAGCCTTAGTAAAATCAGCGGGGTTGCATGGCACTTAAATCACTGCAGTATATGGTCCATGTCAACAGCAACAACAATGTGGGCAGTAAGAAAAGATGGTAGATAACTCTAGAAAGATGCTGTCACCTCCTCTTGGTGCAGCCTTTCTAGGGATCTCAGCTTCTCCTGACTAGCCCTCTTTGTTTGTGCAGGTCATGAGGAGAGATTAAAGAGGCTAGGACTCTTCAGCTTGGAAAAGAGGAGACTAAGGAGGGATATGATAGAGGTATATAAAACCATGAGTGATGTGGAGAAAGTGGATAAGGAAAAGTTATTTACTTATTCCCAAAATACAAGAACTAGGGGTCATCAAATGAAATTAATAGGCAGCAGGTTTAAAACAAATAAAAGGAAGTTCTTCTTCACGCAGCGCACAGTCAACTTGTGGAACTCCTTACCTGAGAAGGTTGTGAAGGCTAGGACTATAACAGAGTTTAAAAGAGAACTGGATAAATTCATGGTGGTTAAGTCCATTAATGGCTATTAGCCAGGACGGGTAAGGAATGGTGTCCCTAGCCTCTGTCTGTCAGATGATGGAGATGGATGGCAGGAGAGAGATCACTTGATCATTGCCTGTTAAGTTCACTCCCTCTGGGGCACCTGGCATTGGCCACTGTTGGTAGACAGGATACTGGGCTAGATGGACCTTTGGTCTGACCCAGTACGGCCTTTCTTATGTTCTTATGATGTCAGTATCTGGACTCTCGCCTCCAATTAAGTCTATCTGCACTGCAATTTGAAGCCTTGCAGTCTCTTGGCTGTTTTCTTGGAGGGAGCCTGATGCAGGGCTGTCACCCCTTTGCTATCTCAGACCTTTTTGCCTTCCTTTACTTTGTGCTCTCCCCTTTATAGCAGGTCTTGTTTCCTCTATTGGTTGTAGCAGTGGGTGCCTACCTCCAGGACTGGCAGTTCTGGCAGCTGTGTGGGGTTACGATCAAGCTGCTTTCTTGAAAACTGGAGAGACTCCACTTCTGCCTCTATGTCCAGTAGGGGGGTTTTAGACCCCATCACTGATGCCCAAATGGCAGGTATCTCTCTCAGGGTACGTCTATACTTACCCACTGCTTCGGCGGCAAGCAATCGATCTTCTGGGATTGATTTATCACATCTTGTCTCGACGCGATAAATCGATCCCGGAAGTGCTCGCCGTTGACGCCGGTAATCCTGCTCCGCGAGAGGAGTACATGGAGTCGACGGGGGAGCCTGCCTGCCGCATGTGGACCCGCGGTAAGTACCTTTAAGTTCGAACTAAGATACTTCGACTTCAGCTACGTTTATTCATGTAGCTGACGTTGCGTATCTTAGTTCGAACTGGGGGCTTAGTGTGGACCAGCCCTCAGTTTGGGCACTCAGAATAACTAGTTAATAGAGGTCTTACAAAATAGTAGATAGCTGTATGGGAGCTGGAAGATCAGGACTGAGGTTCCTTACATATGTAGCAGAGGAAGAATTAAGTCATGAAAGAAAGTAATCCTCTAGCATGCAATTAAAAGCCCCAACATAATCAGTGTTTTACAATGTTTGATAATTACAATATTTATGAGCTAAAGGTGCAGAAGAATGTTACATGGTTATTCATGTCTCAGAACATTCACTCAGAATAATTAAATATTACAAATGATAGAAATATGATTTCCAAGATCTGATAGTTTTCATCGTAGTTGCACGTTTTACTGATTTAACAAATTTACAAATTATACGTCCATGCCAAACAAAAATATTCTGAAAAATATATATATATATATATATATATATATATATATATATAATCCTAACATTACCAAGAACAATGGAATGCATATATATATTCCATTGTTCATGGTAATGTTAGGATTTCACCATAGACCATGATTTTAACTTACAAATTTATGTCTAAGAATCTGTATCTATCCTGTTTTTTCCATTGAAATTGAAAAATGAATTTAGTTGTGGTTAACTTATTAGTTAACTCCCGTTCTTCTGACTGGCAAAACAGGAATTGTAAGAGTCATTAGCATGCAAATAGCCTATGGCATTTCGAGTTGTGTGTAGGCCAGGATTTTTAAGCACGAAAAGTGTCAGAGTTCTCTATTTTACGCAAGACATATTTACAATGATAATATTATAAAATACATGTTTACATCTCATAGACACTATGCCACAAAGATTAGGTTGACAACCACAGCTATAAAATAACAATAGGAGACGCTCCTTGCTGGAGGGACTCTGCCTGATTTTTGTACCGGGGCTCTCCCTTTGTGCACATTGAATAAAGCCTTGTTGAATTGAATTGAATCGCATCGAATTGAAGTCCCTTGATTCTGCCCAGCATCTGACTCATTGGGAACCACAAAATCCCAACACTAGCTGGGACCCAGTGTTCAAGCCCTAGCATTTTGCAGTGTGGATGCAGTCATGCTGGACTCAGCCCACACACTGTGTTTGCAATGGCCACTCACTTGAAGTCCTTTCCTAAGTACGCTGCTTTCTGGTTGCAGGAACACAGCCAATTTTTGATGAATCTCTGCTGAGAGGCAAGTAAAACATTGGATTTTAGTAAGAGTACTGGGAATGATTATACCTTACAGCAAATAGCAAAGAAGCTGGTAGCACTGGAAGTTTACTGGGCTGGTTATCAATGCAGTGAGTGGATTAAGTGGCAAAGACAGAAACTAGAACTCCATCTCTGGGAATTTGCCATCAACATGCCTATTTTACGAGTACTTTGACTGGTGCTGGGTACTGCACCTAGCATGGAGCCAACAGTTGTGCACAATGACCTGGTCAGCGAGGATGGTGACCCCAGAATCTATCCTGGAAATAGATGGGAGCCAGTGATTCTGGTGATGAAACCAGTCCCTGAGAAGGTTTTGCTACAGGAGCAGTTGTAGCACATCCTGGGGTCATACTTAGAGGAGTTTTACGGTTGCCCTCCCCAACCCATGGAAAAGTGGCCTTCTGCAGAATCGGCAGCAGAAACTGAAGAAGCAGAAGTCACCTTGGAGTTGGGTAAGTTTCCGGACCCATTTTTGTGTTTATTAATATAGCTATGGAGGGATTTCAGTTTTATGAACCAATGCAAAAGTTATTACAAGCCCTGGGTAGCAGCGTGCATCCGCCAATGGTGGATTGCACATCAGCACCTTGGCATTCCCCATCCACGTGAATGACTGTAAATTGGCATGACATTACTGAAACATTTTGATTTTTCAGTTCAATCAAAACTACTCTCTGAACTTGACACAAATTTACAAATAAATTTAGATCAACCAAAAGTGCATTTTTCAGCAACTAAACTATTAGTTCTTTTTTTTTTTTTTGCCCTTCTAGTATGTGTGTATAGAAAGGAAAACAAATAAAATGAGGAAATATCCTGAGTCTCTGTGATGTCTCTCAGGGAGCTTGTGCCTAACTCCAGTTTGGAGGGACGGATCTTTCTCTAGTCAGAATTCAGAGCCATGAACCATCACTAATTTGCTGTCAGGATGTTGGCTGACTCCTGACTCCAACTCAGCAGTGAGCCAGAGGGTTTCATAAACAAGTCATGACCATATAGTATCTTCCTTGTCTTCTAGGGTGACTGATTTTATAGGGACAGCATGATTTTGGGGTCTTTTTCTCACATAGGCACCTATTACCCCCCATCTCTGTCCCGATTTTTGACACTTGCTATATGGTCAGCCTAGATGCTTCCTGGGACAGGAGTCGCCCCAGGTAAGCACCGCTGGGACTCCGTACCTCGTCCCCTGGCAGATCCCTCTGGCTCTTAGTGGGGAGAGGGGGCGGGGAGCTCTGCATGCTGCTGAAGCCTGTAAGCCCCACTCCACGGCTCTGGCAGCTCCCATTGGCGCTTTTCCCGGTCAATGGGAGCCACGGAGCTCGCGCTCATGGAGTCTGGAGACTCCCCTCGCTGTTCTCACCCTAGGAGCCAGAGACCTCCCAGCAGGGCTGGTGAGTGCGGCCAGGGAAGGAGGCAGGGTGTGATGGAGTGAGTGTCTGCGAGGTGTGTGTGGGGCGCTGGGCTGTAAGGGTGTGGAAGGAGCTGGGCAGTGGGGGAGGTTTGTGTGTTTTGGGGTGCTAGACAGTGGGGGCCTGTTGAGGGGTGCAGAGCAGTGGGGGAGATCTGTATGTTTCAGGGCACTGGGCAGTGCAGGTCTTTGTGGGGCATTGTGTAGTTGTGGTGGTGGGGCTGTGGGGAAGGGCACTGGGAGGGAGGAAGGGAGGGAAGGGAAATCTGTTTGTATTGGGAAACTAGTGAGTGGGGGATTCTGTATGGGGTGCTGGGTAGCTGTGGTGGAGCTGTGGGCAGGGGGGTGCTGGGCGGGGTGTGTGTGTACAGCACTGTGCATATGTGGTAGAAAGGTTGTAGGGGGGCTCTGGGCATAGTGGATCCAGGGGGTCCTGGGCAGTGGAGCTGTGTGGTGCAGCAAGCCCCCCCCCCCCAACAGGAAGGGGCACGCTGGTAGCACAGGGCCAGGCGGACCAGTGTGCCTTTGGCTCCAGTCAGGGCTATGCACCTGTGTCTGTTGCTCCCGCTTGCCCAATGTGTCCTGATATTTCACTCTAGTGATCTGGTCATCCTATGCAACACATACTACATTCCAGTGTCCCAGACACTCTGTCAGTCCTCCTCTGTCCCTCTGCCAGGACAGTCACTCCAGCCCTTTCATCTAGGTATAACCCCACTCTTCCCTGAGGGACCCTCCACAGCCTCTGCTAGAGACTAAACTCGCAAGGGGAAAATCCCTCGCTCCCTTTGGCCCTCTCACAGTTCCCCTGGTTTTCCCCTGAGATGTCAGTGGCAAAGCTCCTTTGCTGCTCCCCTGTCTTCAGCCCTCTCTGGTCCTTGTTCCAACTCGCTGCTTATAGCCATCAGATACCTTGCTCTGTTGCTGCCCTGGCCCTTCAGCCCTCTCAAGACCTGACTCTTGGGCATCGGGATGCTAGCCAGCAAACCCCTCTTGTTGTTCTCTTGCCTTCTACCTTCTCCCACATCCCAAACATGCATTCTCTTAACCCATTACATCCTCTTCCCAGCCAAGGCCTGTAGAGAGCTTTCTATTTTCCACAGCTTTCCCCAGACAGCTCTTTCTGACTGATTCACCAGGTGTCTTATCATTCAATTAGCTCACTCTCTAACCTTTTATAGCCCCCAGCAGGAGCTCTGCTCTTTTAATTTGCCAAATGAGCCCACCTGTCCTGGCACAGGGACACTGGATCTACTTGTTTTACAGGGCCCAGCCACCCTGTGACAGATGGTTGTATCTATTCTACTCCATCTGTGTTTGGTTTCTGGGCATTATGAGCATGCCAGTGTTTAGTGGGAGCATGGATCAGATTGTATAATACTGTGCCTATTCTGGATTAGTTGAAAATACCTAAGGTGATGGTTCAACTGATGCAAGTTATAGCAGCCTTGCAGCTATTCTAATTTGCCCCCTAACACCAAGGGTGGGAGGTAAACCACTTATTCTCCCCTCCTTCAGGCATCCTTGATAACACTGCTCTACAACCAAAAGGCTTCTGAAATAAATGTAGTCAAACTTTACTAATTCTGGGTCACTGAGAACGAAAATGATGCTTAAAATTGTTGTTTGGCTCTAGTTTTCAAGATATGCTATTGGGTCAGTATATACGACCCTTGACTAGGGAATGGCAGAGGATAAGTGAGTTATAAAGGGAAGGGATCTCAATTTAAACCAGAAATGACTAAAATACATCTTTGACTGGATCTATGAATAAATCTATGACTGGGTTTGGACAGTACTTGCTTTTTAGGCAAAACAATGAATGATGCAATCTGAAGCTGGTATTGCATCATACATTATATGAATTGCATCATGTTATTCCTAGAAGTCATGGATGATGCAATCATAACGAAGCTTACATCACTCTGCTGAACAAATTACCCTATATCAGCTCTAGAAATCATACAGTGTCATGCTCTCTTATTTGTCAGTGTTTGATTTTGCAAAGGGACACATTTCTCTTTAGCCAAAGTGAGCAGAGATGCCTCATTCTTGTGTGAACAGTGCAGATAACTTCTGCTATGTTTGTGGTGAAGTGACTCTTGCATCACAAAAGCGCAGTATAACCATTATGGTTAAGAAAGCCTATCACCTTTATTTTGGCTGCAAAATTGGAGATCAGGACAAGAGGTGGGCCCCACACATATGCTGCAACACTTGTGCAACAAATCTTCGCCAGTGGTTGAACAGGAAAAGGAAATCTATGCTTTTGCAGTGCCAATGATTTGGAGAGAGCCAACAGATCATACCAGCAATTGTTACTTCTGCATGGTGCCTCCAGTTGGGAAATGTGTGTCAAAGAAGAAAAAGTGGACTGTGCATTATCCAAATGTTCCATCAGCTATACGCCCAGTACCCCACGGAGAAGGACTGCTGGTTCCTGATGCACCAGAATCATTCTCACTTGAGTCAGACGAGGAAGAGGATGAAACTTCTGGTCCTGAATCATCAATGTCACAGGACCCACATTTTCTCCCATCCTCCTGCTCTGAACCACACCTCATAACACAAGGTGAACTGAATGACCTTGTCAGTGATTTGGAACTACCCAGGAGTAAGGCAGAGCTGTTGGCTCCAGACTACAGCAGTGGAATCTCCTGGCAGGTGATGTTAGGCTTTCCATATTCCGTGACCGTCGAAAGCATCTTGTCCCATTCTTCTTCATGGAAGGTGATCTTATAGCCTGCAACAACATCGATGGTGTGATGGCAGCCCTCAACATTGTTCACGATCCAGATGAGTGGAGACTGTTCATTGATTCATCGAAGACGAGTCTTAAAGCTGTTTTACTGCATAATGGCAATGTTTTGCCATCAATTCCAGTTGGTCATGCAGTCCATATGAAGGAAATCTATGACAACATGAAACAACTTTTGAGATGCATAAACTATGACCAACATCAGTGGCAGCTTTGTGGAGACACTCTCTTGCTTGGTGTGCAGACTGGATACACAAAGTACTGCTGTTTTCTCTGCGAATGGGATAGTCGTGCAAGAGATTCCCACTACATCAAGAAAGATTGGCCACTCCGACAGTCATTGGAGCCTGGGAGGAAAAGTGTTCAGCATCCACTACTTGTTGAATCAAGGAAGATTTTGTTACCACCCTTACACATCAAGCTGGGTCTGATGAAGAACTTTGTCAAGGCCATTGACAAAACACAAGCAGCTTTCAAGTACCTCCATGGAAAATTTCCATTTTTAAGTGAAGCTAAGATAAATACACAATATACATAGACATAAAATGTAAAAACTTAAATATTTTAGAAACAGTAGCCAATCAGTTGTTTTAATTGTCATATTTGAATTCAGCACATCAAAATACATAATAATTAACACATTTTCTCTCTGAAGCAGACGACTTCTTAAAAATTGTAGACCAGTGTAATCAGGCACATCATTTGGATTAGGACAACTGAGCAAACCAGCTTTATATATATATATATGACATACATAAATTCTACCTACTATAGGTTGATAGTTGGGAATCATTTAGGGCATGATGATATAAAATGCATGAGACCACGTTAAAGTCATGGTGAATCTGTTGCAAAATAGTTCGAAATTAAACATAATAGTCATCCTGACGTAAAACAATGTGATTAATCTAAAATAATATAATGTAAATATGTTGCCTAATACACCAGGTTGTTTACAGCTACACAGGCCGAGATAAATGATTAGCTCAGCATGAATCCAACAAGATATTTCATTTGGAATTGGAAGATGGAAGGTTTACCAAAAATAGTCTTTGTTGCCTCTGGCACATTTTAGTTTATCATTCATCTCAGTTTATTGAATTGGTTCATTACTAGCAGCTTGCTTAGCTGTGCTCACTCTGTATACCAACAGTTGCTATACAGATCCTTTTATTGCACTACATTTAAAATCACCTGATTACTCACTCATTTTTGTTTATCAAATACGACCCCTAAATTTTATATTCCTGTGAGGGAAGTGCATCATTCCCAAATAGAAAACTACTTTTTCAGTCCACATCCAGCCTTTATCAATGTGTTCTCAGTAACTGAACAGTTCTGCACAGAATATTCTAAAGGCCTAATCCAGCAAGTTGTTGAGTTTCCATGTGTATTAAATACATTCAGCACTTTGAAAGATATGTTCAGTTATTCTCAGAATTAGTCGTTATTTTTGCTAGTGACCCCAGGCTGGAAAAGAATAGATGTTGGATGTAAGGAAAACAATGTTATAATAAATCTGCCCTTTTTATAGACTAATGAGGGTGGGAATTGGGAGAATAATTAGAAAAGATCTCTCCCTCTCTTGGTGTGTGTGTATATATATATATATATATATTGTGCTTCTTATTTTAGTACTGACATATTTGTATTGTCTCCTTGGTATCACATAAAATTCCATCCTGCCAAGTCAGAACTTACATCCTCACACCACCTCAACTTGGGAGAACAAGAAGAAGAAGATACCATTAAAAAAATCTATTTTAAAAGTAAAAAATCCCAATAAATGAAAATGTCCTTCAAAAACAACTAAAAAATGATGGCTATGATTAAAATAGCTCTGCACTAACCCATCACACAAAACAGATACAAAAAGGATTGGGGCTGGAAAAGGTCAATCATGTGGAACAAATTAGATTTGAGTATTCAAACTTGCCTGTAAAGCACAGTCAATCACAATTGTTACTGGTCGGCATTAATCTGTCCAGAATTCATGCTTGGTATAGAGTAGATTTAATGCTGAGAATGAAAAATATATATACTCTGTATCCTTAAAAAACAGACTGAACTGACTTCAGGCTGACAGCTCCAGTCAAGACTATTAGCTTGCAAAAGCACATTCATTAAGATATTACAAAGAGCAGATGACCTTTTGAATTTGTAAAGCTGTTGAGAAAAAACAGGAACGAAGCTGTCGAAAATAAGGAACACAGTTCTGAATTGGTGGAAGACATATGCAAGGGACACCTCATAAGATGGCCATGTCAGCTCTGAGGGGGTTATCTGTAGGATGCCTAATGTTAGAATATCCAGGGTCACACTTTTAAGACTGAATGGAGCACAGATTATAACTGGTGGATATGGGAAAAAGGGGGCTACACTATCTACCCAATAAACCAAAGATAGTGACTGACAAGCTGCTTGCCAAAAGAGTCAGGGAGAAAGAGACACGTGGAGCACAGAGGATGCATTCTTTATAAATGTAAATTGGAGCTGGGTGAATAACTGGTTTTTCGATTTGGTGGCTGAACCAAAAAAAATATGGTTTGGGTTGAATGAAATGTTGTTTTTGACTGAAAACAAAATGTTTCATTCAACCCAAAATAAAACAAAATGTTTTTGTATCCTTTGTTTTATTTTTGGTTAAATAAATTTCAAAACAAAATATAGTTTCAAAATGGAAAGTCATAACATTTTGTTTTGAAAGTGTAATGACATGACTTGTGCCTATTTAGTATAGCTTTTGCTGAGCAGAAGATTAGCGCTGTTAGGCAAACCATGGAGCAGATCCTCAGCTGGTTTAAATTGTCAAACGCTGTCATTCTGATTAGGTAAAATTTTATACTCACATTGTATTCACCTTACACTGGTGTAAATGACATAAGGCAACAAAGAAGCTAGTCTATTATTTCTAATTACACTTGTTTGGGAATTTCATGCAGACCAACTGGGAGAGGTTAAGAACTGACTACATTTGTGGTGGTGTGCAGGGAACATGTAGCTACACGTCACAGTGAAAGTCCGGCTGCATCCACACTCACCTGAGAGTGGGTAGCTACCTGAGACAGTGAAAGGTTCTGGCAGGAGGGACGCAGCAGGGAAAGGCTCCAGCAGCGGGATGGCAGTGGGACACTTTGCTGTTAAAAATAATAGCGTAGATGTGGGATGCACTTCTTGGGTGTGTAGTGAGCCCATATAGCGTGCATATCCTAGGGTTCAGCTATGTAGGGCACTCTATCTCTACTCTACTTGCCTAAGCAGTGCCTCACCATCTACACCGCTATTTATATCACAGTTGCTAACTTTCACACAGTAAATAAGCACCCTGACTTTCAAAATAAGCCAAAAATCAAGCTAATCCCATTTCAAAACAAGCCAATCCCTAAAACCCCAACACTCTATGTGACTAGATCCCCCCGGGCATGCAGTCTGTGACTGTGGTGGGCCCACTGTGCACCCCTGACTCTCTCCCCCACTTGCCCCTTGCTCCTGCTTGCTGGGAGCCAATAAAAAACAAACAAACAAACAAAGCAACAAGCCAAACAAGCAACAAGCTACAAGCAAAAAAAAAAAATTAGCCAACAAGCAACTCACAAGCCGATTAAGCCAAAAACAAGCCCAATTTCTGCATTTTTTTTCCACGGGTTTGGCATGTCTGATTTATATCTATGATAGCTGGGCATGCAGTGTCTGTGCTCAGCACATCGCTGTAAGTGTAGACGTACTGAAAGAGGTAACAAAAGAGGAATACTTAAAGGATACCAGGCTGTTCAGGATTCTCGGTAGTAAGAAGTTGTCGCCAATATACTATATCACTTGCAGGACAATGGTCAGGATTCAGGGTAAATGCCAAATGACTACACTTGGAAATTGCATGTAAGGAACAAAAGGTGATGATAAGTTTAATAGAAATCCTTTTTAGGAACTATTTGTCTTATGAGACTGGCTGACTACTTGGCAGTTTCAGTTTTGTAATGATAGTCTATATTTGGTGTTTCTGGTCTTTACAACCTACCTACAATGAACTGGATTAAACTTACCAACTAATTTCAGTCCTCCCACTCTACCCCACATGTTTTCAATAGAGGAAAATATGCTTCATTCATTTTATAATCACCTCCAATTTACATCATTTTGATTAACTGGATTGTGTGTATATGACTAACTGCTTTGTTTCATTTTTAATTCCAGTTAATAATAGCTAGTCAATAACCGCCATTCCAGTTGTTCTAGGTGCTTTAACAATAATGAAAACTTACGGCACATTTACAAATAAAACAAAATACAATAAACCGTACATATCTCCTAAATAGTCACACACTGAGAAATATTAATACAATATAAATGCCTCACTCATGCCTGACCAGCCTCAACCTGTCATCTCCCCATATATATGTCAGGTGCATTTTCTTTGCCAGTGTGTGTAGAAAGCCAACAAATCCAGGCTTTGATGAGCCAGGGGAAGGTGAATACTAAGCTTAGAGGCCTTCACAGAGAATGCTTGCCAGCAGCTACTTCTTGCTTATACCAAGGGAGCTGCATTTCAGTCACCTCAGCTGCGTTATTAGTCACACTGATGTTAAACACAGAGGCCAGCTGGAGGACAACAATTCCATTTCACAGCAACATTTGAGGTTTCAAAATTTGTTTTCATTCCACATTGGAACAAAATTAAACTATTTAGAATGTTTTTGTGAGACAGAACTGTGTGAAAACATCTGTTTTTGGAGCAAAAAGGGGAGATTTTGGATTTAGGTCTCACTCTTACACAGTGGAAATTACCTGAAACCTTTCCTTGAAAATTTCATAAAATCCAATAAGTCTCTTCGAAATATTTCAGCTTTGACAAAACAGCATATTTAGACAAAAATATGTTTAGTCAAATATTCCAACCAGCTCTAGTTAAAAACACTAGTCACGTGCTTAGAGTTTAGCACATAACTAAGTTTTGGCAATATGGAGAACAAGGGTTTGTCCACACTGGAGTCGGGAAGTGTGGTTGCAGCACATGTAGACACACCTGAGATAGCTAGGATCTAGCTATATTAAAAATAGCTCAAGTAAGGATAGCAGTGAAGCCGCTGATGGGGCAGCACAGTCAGTGGCACTGGCAAGTCGTGTCCTCCTGGGACCCTAGTAACACGCTCAAGTGCCAAGTTATACCTTGAGCTAACTGCAGTGAAAAGAAGTTCTTAGGCTTTGCCTTCACTGCAGACTTACCTCAGGCTCAACTGCATTTTTTTCCTCAACAGGCTCTGCATTAACACATGAACTTGCCTGTATCTGTATGACACAGCAAGGTAGCCACCACTCCCTGAGCCATCGGCAGCCCACTGTGGTTGTTAATGTGTATTGCTACCCCAAAGTAACTGCGGTAAAAATGTGCAGCCATGGGCAGTCAAAATAATTGAGATGTGATTGTTCTCCAATCCCTTTCCATAAGTCCTCTAGGCACCCATTCCTGTGTACTATCTGGCCATCTATTTGTGCTTTTACCAGACGTGGATTATCTATCTACCCCTGTTCAGCTTGCAGTTTGCCTGCTTGTGTTTCTCCAGCTTCATCCATCTCTTCTGTTTGATACAGTGAAACTCTTGGAACAGCGAAACTCTTACTTCTTTAAAACCTTCCAATCCAAAATGTTTCTCCCCCTCTCTGACACTACATTAGTGTCTGCAGATCAATTTTTAGTGGGAGCTAGTGATCCCTTGTTAGCATGTTCTCAGGGCTGTCTCATTCAAAAATTTAAAGCTAGGTAAATATAGGGGAAAGTGCAAGGTTTTAAAAGAACTTTCTTTTCCTTATACTTTTCTTACCATACAGATCATTAAGAGAATAGGTTATAATTAATTTTTGTTTTCCTTTGACTCACATCCTTCTATTTTGTGTTATTTAAGTTCACTTCAATTCTTCTTTTGATTGGTATTTGCTATATACCCACACAAGGAATCTACTCAAGTGTTCTCTCCATTAAACAGCCTCCCACAATCCTCAGAGTAGGCAGACAAGTTGCCCCATAACACCCTGCAAATGTGAGCATGGGGTGACGCAGTGAGGTGTGGCACTATTCATCTTGGGATACAGAAGAATAGCTGTATTGTTTGTGATACCCTGATATGGTGCCAGTGCGGACTTAGGGAATTACGGCATAGTACATGTGGATGTGCTGTTACGGATTATGCTACCATGGGTTAGTAACCCCTCAGTTGTCTGCCCTGCGGCTAGTATGAAGTGAAGACATAGGCTTAGTTGTTTTCTTGTCAAGGCAACCTTCTTTGAGCTGGCTGCTTTTAACAATAAACAATAATAATTTAAAACTGCAATATATGCATATGTATATGACAGTGTTTGGGAACCTGATTAGTTTATGATTAGTTTGTCTGCTCCTCCTTTGCCCGTTTCCAGTGTATGGAAGTAGCCTCTTTATACTTCTCACACTCTTTCATATTTCAGAATTTACATAATAATAATAAATAAATCAATTTTAAAAACTGGCACACAATCTTTCTAAATGGCACTAAAAAAAGAATGGGTACTTTGACTACTATAGGTGGATTTATAATATTTGTTGTTATTCTTGGATGCTGCCAAGTCTTTGTTTCCTTCCAAGTGTTTATTATTGTATGAACAAGCATTGTTGATAATGCTACTGTGGTTAAGGCCAGAGGATTCAGCAAACTTGCATTACTCTCTCACCTTTATCATCCCTGCACATGAACACCCAATCTTGCTGTAGGATCTGTCTGCGCAGTTGTCTGCCCACCACTGGGATTCATGGGTGCACGAGTCCACCTGCATAGATCAGACTGCAGGATCAGGGCCTTTGTCTGAGAGAAGTGCAGTTAATCTTCCCTCAAAATGGTAAGAGTTAATTACCTTGTTTGTGGTGAAATCTTTTTTCATAGCTTAAATTCTGATTATTTTTTGAATATGATTAAGTGTTAGCTGTAGCTGATAGAAGCTGAATTCTGCCACGTGAAGAGTTTAAATCAAGACTGGATGTCTTTCTAACAGATATGCTCTGGCTCAACCAGGAGTTATGGGTTTGATGCAGAAAGTACTTGGTGAAGTTCTATGGCCTGTGTTGTGCAACAAATCAGACTAGATGATCCCTTCTGACCTTAAAATCTATTAATCAAAATCCTTTTTGAAGTCAATGGGAACCTTTCCATTGACTTCAATGAGCTTTGGATCAGGCCTGAACCCTCTATTGATATGTAGCAGGCACATTTAAAAAAAATAAACACACAGAATTTCTGTTCCCAAAATTCACTAAGTTATGAAAACAACCATTGAATATGGTTATGATGTTTACAGAGGGAAAGTATGGGAGCTCTTTAAGGCTAGATCCTTTACAATAGATTATGCAGGTTTACTTTTGGCTGCTCACTGATGACAGATTTATGCCTCTTGCTAAATGATATATGTGAAGATTGTTATTGTTATGAAGTTGAGTACCAGATTTCTATGTAATATGATAATGTGAGTTTAAATATGGCAGAGAGTGACATGTGCTGACCTTATCTTGCCCTTATATGTAAAGCCTTTGTCCAGCTGACAATGAGAATTATTTGCTGAATGAAAAATAAAGTAACAAAAGTGCCAAGATACAAGCTGTATTGAGGGGAGTACAGTAAAATAAAGAACATGAAAATGCTTTCTGTTAACAAACAGGAAGGTAAAATCCTTGTGATTCCCCACTTTGCCTGGGCTAACATGCCAGGGATGATTCTTGGGATCTTATTTATTACTTTTGTAAAACCACAGATGTGCACAGCACCTTACAAAAGTAAAATGGGGTCCCTAACCCTGTTTACAATCTAATGTTTGATCTTGCAAAATACTTACTAGAGGTGGGCTAAATCTTAGGGGTTAAGCTGGAGGGGGCCAACCCTGAATATTGATTATTTATAGCTTGGAAGGATTAATTTTTTTTTTATTGGGAAAATGTCAGTAAAAGCCAATTGCAACCACACACACACTCCATCAATAAGAACAGAAATTTGCAGATGGTAAAGTAAGAAAAATGCTGCTTGAGAACTTTAGAGTTTGATTTAAAGATATTCATGTTGTATATTTTGATATGTAGTGTTGAAAACTTGTGTTTTAACGGTTATAAAGATTTAACATTTTGAATCTAAATGTCTACTACCATCAAATAATTACACTGGTCTACATTTTATGGGGAAGTCTTCTGCTTCAGAGATAAAATGTGCTATTTATTATGTATTTTGATATACTGAATTCAAATATGACAATTAAAACAACTGATTGGCTACTGTTTCTAAGATATTTAAGTTTTTACATTTTATGTCTATGTATATTGTGTAGATAGTAGAGTTTTAATCATAAATTGTAAACCTAGGTCTTTTTATGTGTTTATGGTTGATTTACATGATAATATTTCACCTGTCCTGTTTATGTAACACTTTAAAAATCAGCAAAAGGGTTATATAAATAAAATTTATTATGCAACAAAAGGCAAAAAACTATTATGTACATAGTTTAGTCCTCTTTAGTGTCTACTCGGCGCTTCTTGGCTTGTCTCTTGTATTCATTAAATGGAGCATCTCTTGTCACTGTCCAGCAATAGTCTGCAAGCATTGATGGGCTCCATTTGCCCTGATAGCGTTTCTCCATTGTTGCAATGTCCTGGTGAAATCGTTCGCCATGCTCGTCACTCACTGCTCCACAGTTCGGTGGAAAAAAATCTAAATGAGAGTGCAAAAAATGTATCTTTAGTGACATGTTGCAACCAAGGCTTTTGTATGCCTTGAGGAGGTGTTCCACCAACAACCTGTAGTTGTCTGCCTTGTTGTTTCCGAGAAAATTTATTGCCACTAACTGGAAGGCTTTCCATGCCATCTTTTCCTTGCCACGCAGTGCATGGTCAAATGCATCATCTCGAAGAAGTTCACGAATATGAGGACCAACAAAAACACCTTCTTTTATCTTAACTTCACTTAACCTTGGAAATTTTCCACGGAGGTACTTGAAAGCTGCTTGTGTTTTGTCAATGGCCTTGACAAAGTTCTTCATCAGACCCAGCTTGATGTGTAAGGATGGTAACAAAATCTTCCTTGATTCAACAAGTGGTGGATGCTGAACACTTTTCCTCCCAGGCTCCAATGACTGTCGGAGTGGCCAATCTTTCTTGATGTAATGGGAATCTCTTGCACGACTATCCCATTCGCAGAGAAAACAGCAGTACTTTGTGTATCCAGTCTGCACACTAAGCAAGAGAGCAACAACCTTCAAATCTCCACAAAGCTGCCACTGATGTTGGTCATAATTTATGCATCTCAAAAGTTGTTTCATGTTGTCATATGTTTCCTTCATATGGACTGCATGACCAGCTGGAATAGATGGCAAAACATTGCCATTATGCAGTAAAACAGCTTTAAGACTCGTCTTTGATGCATCAATAAACAGTCTCCACTCATCTGGATCGTGAACGATGTTGAGGGCTGCCATCACACCATCGATGTTGTTGCAGACTACAAGATCACCTTCCATGAAGAAGAATGGGACAAGATCCTTTTGACGGTCACGGAACATGGAAACCCTAACATCACCTGCCAGGAGATTCCACTGCTGTAGTCTGGAGCCCAACAGCTCTGCCTTACTTTTGGGTAGTTCCAAATCCCTGACAAGGTCATTCAGTTCACCTTGTGTTATGAGGTGTGGTTCAGAGGAGGAGGATGGGAGAAATTGTGGGTCCTGTGACATTGATGGTTCAGGACCAGAAGTTTCATCCTCTTCCTCTTCCTCGTCTGACTCAAGTGAGAATGATTCTGGTGCATCAGGAACCGGCAGTCCTTCTCTGTGGCGTACTGGGCGTATAGCTGATGGAATGTTTGGATAATGCACAGTCCACTTTTTCTTCTTTGACACACATTTCCCAACTGGAGGCACCATGCAGAAGTAACAGTTGCTGGTATGATCTGTTGGCTCTCTCCAAATCATTGGCACTGCAAAAGGCATAGATTTCCTTTTCCTGTTCAACCACTGGCGAAGATTTGTTGCACAAGTGTTGCAGCATATGTGTGGGGCCAACCTCTTATCCTGATCTCCAACTTTGCAGCCAAAATAAAGGTGATAGGCTTTCTTAACCATAGTGGTTATACTGCGCTTTTGTGATACAAAAGTCACTTCACCACAAACATAGCAGAAGTTATCTGCACTGTTCACACAAGTATGAGGCATCTCTGCTCACTTTGGCTAAATAGAAATGTGTCACTTTGCAAAATCAAACACTGACAAATAAGAGAGCACGACACTGTATGATTTCTAGAGCTGATATAGGGCAATTTGTTCAGCAGAGTGATGTAAGCTTCGTTATGATTGCATCATCCATGACTTCTAGGAATAACATAATGCAATTCATATAATGTATGACGCAATACCAGCTTCAGATTGCATCATTCATTTTTTTGCCTAAAAAGCAAGTACTGTCCAGTCATAGACTTTATTCATAGATCCAGTCAAAGATGTATTTTAGTCATTTCTGGTTTAAATTGAGATCCCTTCCCTTTATAACTCACTTATCCTCTGCCATTCCCAAGCCAAGGGTCGTATATACTGACCCAAAAGCATATCTTAAAAACTAGAGCCAATCAACAATTTTAAGCATCATTTTCATTCTCAGGGATCCAGAATTAGTAAAGTTTGACTACATTTATTTTAGAAGCATTTTGGCTGTAGAGTAGTGTTATCTGACCTTTCCTCTGTTATGTGAATGTTACCATGAATTCCTGTAACTGTGAACATTTGAGTTGATAAAAATTGGAAAAAAATGCTTGAAACTGTTAGATGGAATGTACTGTTTCAATGAGCTGTTAATAAGATGTTTTTAAAATACTGAAGTGAATCACTGATTTTAAACTGAAATTCAAAATGGAGTATATGAACTCTGACTTTGAACTCCATCTTTGAAAGGGGACTTGTTTACCACAAAGACTCTAGCTCAAACCAGTCAGAACTGGTTTTTCCCGCCAAGTCTAACCCTCAGTGTTCCATCACCTCAGAAGCGTTCCATCACCTCAGAACTCTTCCCGCCAAAAAGGCTTTATAAGGACTTTTTCAGCCCCTGCGCGGGGCTGTCCATTCCAGCGACAGCTCGTACACGGTCGGGTCTTCGCAGAGCTCCAGAGCTGAGATTGAAGAACATCATCTATCCCGCAGTGTGTTTGAGGAAGAGGAGTCCTGTCATCGTCATTTCTATATCTTGCATTTCCTGGTGTCCATCATCCCAGAGGGTCTCCTCGCCAGCGATGAGAAACATCAGTCGTCTGGACTCCCCAGTGTTCCTCCTCAGGGTCTCTAAATCAGTCCAGGAGTTGTAGGTCCTGGGCATCAGGCCTGTACATGACATCTGCTGCATCAGAGCAATAGGAGAAAGGTTTCTGTGTTGGAGTATTGTTTATCGTTTTGTAGAATCCCACGGGAGGGTTTATGGGCCTGAGCTCCAAGCTCTTAGAGTCAGTCACTGATTCACTGTTTTACTGATTCATGGTTTTGCCATTTTACTGTGTTATTCTTGTATTTCTCCCCCCCCCTTCTTCCCAGTTTTCTGTACTTTTTATCCCTAATACATTTACCTTTATTTGCACCATATTATCTTGTCTTCTCTTTATTTTATTCTATTTCATGGGTAGCTAAATCCACCGGTGACAGACATGGAAGGGAGCCGAGTCTGTGCTTCTGAGAAAAGGGGCTTTCCCTGTTACATCTTCCCTCTACCATCTCTCTAGTATTTCCTTTGAAGCATTACCTTCTTCCCCTTGAGGTAACAAAATCCAGAATTCTGCACAACTGTGAAAATTTTAAATTGATAAAAATAGAAAAAGATGCTTAAAATAAACATTGATATTATCCATTCAAATTATGAAAATATCAACACTGAATTCTGCCAAGCCTACATATTTAGCATGGAGGCCATTTGACACCACACTATACCAAAATAAATGCCTGGTATTTGGAATTGGGAGGGTGTTAGCCCTCTAATTTAATAAATTTGCACTTTAAAATCAGTCCCTATGTCTGTATTATTTTCCTGCATGTCTTGATCAATAATGCATCCTGTTATTGGAAGTGTGTGCTAAAGTATACTGATTGTTACAACAGAGTATAGTACAGTTACACTGTTGTGCTAATAAGGGAGAAAGAGGAACGTCAAGAACTTCTTGTTCTTCTATGAGACCTGGAGGAACAAGTTGTAACTCTTGCACCTGTCTTGTTTTCTGTGTATCATCGGTGCTAAACATCTGTTGAGTAAGTCTTGGTATGTTAATCAGGAATTTGGAGGAAATTGTATATCATTTTCACAGTTACTGCATATTATAGGGTTGCTTGTGATATATATTGCTAAGATAAAAATGAGTGAAGAATATACTGTTCAGACATGTATCAAGCTTTGTCAAGCCCTTCTCAATATTTGAGGAAGGACCAGTCTTGGTCAGACCATGAGATTAGATGCAAAATACTGTACTATTATAATAATTTAATGCCCCAGAATGTTGCAAACTGCGAAATGGAACTAGTTCTTCAATTTAAAATGGATTAGACAGTTCAGGAGCTATAGTAAAACTAAAACCAACAAATTTTTGCTGTCTAAGGTATCTAAACTCCATTCTTAAACATTTACTACTGGATGCAGTGCTTATTGCAATGACTTCAATGGGACTAATCATAGTCGCTAGCACTACACTCAGTAGGTAGTAAGCTCCCAATACTGCAAAGATTGTATACATTTAGCTTTATGCAATGCGAGTAGCTCCACTGACGTCAGTCAGACTATTCACAGTGCATAACATGAAGAATGTGAGTAAATTTTTGCAGGATTAGAGCCCAAGTGGTTGCACATGACTTGAATGGTATTACTCACTGAAGTACAGTGTTTGTAACTGCCTTTAATAGAATGAACAGTAATAAACTATATTTGGTACTGAGTGTTGGCAGAATTATCTCGTAATTTGCACAAACTGGCATATAAACCAGAAAAAAGTGGGTAATATTATTATTATGGTTCCCCAACACTGAAATACCAAGAGGTGGGAAATTAAACTCAGACCTCCTTTAATAAAATATTTTAAAAATATTTTTCTACATGGCCAGGGGCACATTTCACACCTCTTTGGCTGGGTGCCATTGCCCTCTTTCTCTTAACATAGTCCTTATAAATCTGAGGTTTAGTAAAATACATGTATGCAATAAAATAATTTAAAAGTTGTGGGGGTACCTTTTCCCCAGCTAGGTTTTCCTGTACTTTTCTGACAGAATGCTTATTTAAATTGCCTGCCTGCCTTTGCCACTATTACTGTATACTGAACATTTAATCCAGTAGCTAGTTCTACTGCTTACCCAACTACTTCCCCATGTCATGCACCATTCACTGACGCAAATTCTCATATTTGTCATCCAAAAAAGTATTAAGAAAAGTCATAGCGATTATGGGATTAAAGATCATCTATTTCCTGTTACAGCCATGCCCAACATACTGCTCAGGAATAAGGATGACTCAGACTGACGTTCTTCCTGTGTGGCCAATGCTGTCAGTCAAATACTGTGAGGACTAAAAATAAATGATCCTTTCCCCACTCCACTTCTCAAACTGACAACGTAATGAAACCAAACTTAAATATTTTCTTCTAAAGGGGAAAAAAGATTAAAATTATCTGCAGAATCATCAGCTGCTTTATATTTAGGTTTCATCCCTACATGCATGTGAGTAGATGAAGACATGGAACCAAATTCTGCTATTTGCATTAGTTTAAACATGGGATAAATCTAGTGATTTCAATAGAGTTACTCCAGATTTACACTACCTTAACTAAGTAGAATTTGACTTAATCTGTTACAGTTACAAAACTATTCCAGCACAAGATTATTACTGTGAAGAGTTGCAGTACAGGTAGAATAAATTTGGAAGTTAAAGCTTTATGCTTACATTTTACTATTTTGTAAAGTAAGTAAGGGACATGATGGCATCTTTTATCTTTAGATCTCAAATTACTTCATCACTATTCATTAACTAAAGCTTGCAATACTGCTAACAGATCCTCATTTTACATATTGGGAAACTGCCACTGACTTGTATTATGACTTGAAAAACCTCTTTCTGCCTTATTCAGGCAAAGAATGAATGAATCCTCTTTACTCTCAATTAAGACAGGAAAGTACATAAAAACCCTCATAAGGTGGCAGTCCTGCAAATGCTTAACTTGAAGAATGTGAGTCGTTTCTATTGATCAAATTGGAACTAGTCATATGGTTACAGGTGCTCATGTAAACTGAAATCTTTTGACACCATCTTACTTCTCTTCCTATCCCTTTATGCTTATTTTTTGTGATCACAGCATTTAAAACATGACCAGTACATTCTAATTTGGATCTGTAACTGATCTTGCCTTATGAAAAGTCATCAAAAGTTTGAGTACAGTTTAATTCTCTAGACAGATATATAGATAAACGAGCGCTCATGCAGAGAGTAAAGGGGCTTCATACAGGGAGATAAGGCCAGCAGTCAGTATTCTGGTGTTTGGCTGGGAGACTGCAGGAGTCTCATTCTGTTGTTGGTTGTAGCAGTATCAGAAGTGAAGATAGAAGTGGGGTGAGAAAGAAAAGACAGGTACGAAAAGGACTAGACTTATCTTTAGTGCTCAGGGTTAATATACAGTAACTGTATTCTTCCTTTATACTTCCAGACACAGGTGGCAAGATATGGTTGTATTTCATGATGGCTGATGTATGTGTCATTGTGTTATACTACACAGAGAACAGGCAGGGCTAGATTTAATTGACTTGAATTGGCTAAAGAAATCACAGCACTGGTTTTTAATTGATTGTACAGATGCCTCAGGTTAACTATGGCCCTTCTGAGAAAGGTCACACACAGTCACCACTGAATGAAGTAACAGAAACCTTAGTTTCCATTTTGTAAATGGAGGCTTATGGAAATTACTGCAAACCAAATTAGAGAACTACTGTAGTATCTCTACTGGCTCCCAAAACTGTGGAGAATCTGACATATCCAACCATTAATATGTAGCACAGGAACTTTATTCTTTTGTATTTTTGAAGAGATGTACTCATTCTGACACATGGAAAAGGGCAAATATAGTGCCCATCTATAAAAAGGGAAATAAAAACAACCCAGGAAACTACAGACCAGTTAGTTTAACTTCTGTGCCAGGGAAGATAATGGAGCAAGTAATTAAGGAAATCATCTGCAAACACTTGGAAGGTGGTAAGGTGATAGGGAACAGCCAGCATGGATTTGTGAAGAACAAATCATGTCAAACCAATCTGATAGCTTTCTTTGATAGGATAACGAGCCTTGTGGACAAGGGTGAAGCGGTGGATGTGGTATACCTAGACTTTAGTAAGGCATTTGATACGGTCTCGCATGATATTCTTATCGATAAACTAGGCAAATACAATTTAGATGGGGCTACTATAAGGTGGGTGCATAACTGGCTGGATAACCGTACTCAGAGAGTTGTTATTAATGGTTCCCAATCCTGCTGGAAAGGCGTAACGAGTGGGGTACCGCAGGGGTCTGTTTTGGGACCGGCTCTGTTCAATATCTTCATCAACGACTTAGATATTGGCATAGAAAGTACGCTTATTAAGTTTGCGGATGATACCAAACTGGGAGGGATTGCAACTACTTTGGAGGACAGGGTCATAATTCAAAATGATCTGGACAAATTGGAGAAATGGGCTGAGGTAAACAGGATGAAGTTTAACAAAGACAAATGCAAAGTGCTCCACTTAGGAAGGAAAAATCAATTTCACACATACAGAATGGGAAAAGACTGTCTAGGAAGGAGTACGGCAGAAAGGGATCTAGGGGTTATAGTGGACCACAAGCTAAATATGAGTCAACAGTGTGATGCTGTTGCAAAAAAAGCAAACATGATTCTGGGATGTATTAACAGGTGTGTTGTGAGCAAGACTCGAGAAGTCATTCTTCCGCTCTACTCTGCTCTAGTTAGGCCTCAGCTGGAGTATTGTGTCCAGTTCTGGGCGCCGCATTTTAAAAAAGATGTGGAGAAATTGGAAAGGGTCCAAAGAAGAGCAACAAGAATGATTAAAGGTCTTGAGAACATGACCTATGAAGGAAGGCTGAAAGAATTGGGTTTGTTTAGTTTGGAAAAGAGAAGACTGAGAGGGGACATGATAGCAGTTTTCAGGTATCTAAAAGGGTGTCATAAGGAGGAGGGAGAAAACTTGTTCACCTTAGCCTCTAAGGATAGAACCAGAAGCAATGGGTTTAAACTGCAGCAAGGGAGGTCTAGGTTGGACATTAGGAAAAAGTTCCTAACTGTCAGGGTGGTTAAACACTGGAACAAATTGCCTACGGAGGTTGTGGAATCTCCGTCTCTGGAGATATTTAAGAGTAGGTTAGATAAATGTCTATCAGGGATGGTCTAGACAGTATTTGGTCCTGCCATGCGGGCAGGGGACTGGACTCGATGACCTCTCGAGGTCCCTTCCAGTCCTATAATCTATGAATCTATGAATCTATAATTACCTTAACAGTGCCCTTACTGTGGAGAAATATATAGCCAAAGTGATTGAACAGTGTTCTCACTTTTGTATAGTAGAAGCAAAACATACCTGTTACATCCCTTCTCAGTGATGTGAGCTTTACACCTCAAACCAAACCTTAGGCCCTGCTCTTTTTCGAGTGTAACCAAACTACAGACAAATAAAGCATGAGTGACTATTTCCTCCTTACTAGAGTCTGGTGTCTCCCCTATCAGGCTGCCACCCTTTATATCTAGCATCCTAACCTAATTGGTTATCAAACATAGTTACTGCGTCTTCTCACTCCTTAACATTTCCTTTTCTGCTTCCACAGCCATGGCTAGGTGATGAGGGAACTACAGGTTGGACTGGGGCCTCATGAGACCCGTAAGGGTAGTGTAACAATCAAGACACCAAATATATACACCTATATAGAATACCTCCCCACCTAGCCACCACATATATAATTCCTGCAAAATGTGATCGTAATCCTATCCATAGATAATGCCACTTTGAATGTCTATGTAGAAACAAGTACACATTTTTCTACTGGGATATAACAATTGTGCACTAATCACCAACATCAAAGTATGTATAGGAAGACAGCATGGTTCAGAAAGAAGAGGATAGGCTGGGAGTTGGGAAATTTGTATTCTGTTCAAATCTCTGACAATGATTTGCTGTGCGACTTTGGGCAAATCACTTAGCCCCTCTGAACTTCAGTTTCTGCATCAATGAAATAGAACAATGAGGCTTACCCACCTTGTAATGCACTTAGAAATGTAAGGAAGAAAACTACTGTATAAGTGGTAAGTACTGCATTATTAGATAATGATGCTGTGCCCCAGGAAAGTATATGATTTAGAATACCTTTTGCTTTGTGTATTTGTATGTTGACTTGTGTACCCAATTAACATTTCCCCCATTTAAACCTCTTGCATGTACATATCAGAGCTAAGACACTCACTTCATTTGCACTTTATAGCCTTGGACCCAATTTGCTCATCATCACAGCACATCAGTATAAGTCCAATATAGCTCCAGTGACTCCAGGTGTCTAGAGTAACTTCCCTTGGATAGTTTGTCATGTCAACAAAGTATTACTGAATTTAATTGGCTGTGCGGAAGCTATCCATGCTCTTTCAGCATACAGTATGTCTGAGAAGGGACTGAAAGCTGCGAGTAGAGCAAACAAACAAAATCAGAACAAGACTGAAATACTTATGAAGCAATAGATCACCTGTAGGCAATCCCATTAAATACTAGTCATTGCAATTAAGTATTATTAATCTTACATTTGTCCCTTGGGAGACATCCCAAATAAATAGTTTCTTGATTAACAGTATTACAGTAATATTGTGACAAATAGGGCAATCTTCTGTAATATCCTGGCTGAACTTTATTGAATTAAATTTAATGTGTTTGGACTCCATTATATTAAATGAATGGTGTGTATATCCTTGTGCACCAGGGATTGTATAAATTTCCATGGGAAAGGTAAATACAGTTCTCCCAAGAACTCAGAGGAGTGGGGGGTGATTAGTCAAAGTCATTCAAGTTGTAACACCTCCCGAGAACCACCACCCCCTAGAGAGGTTCACATATACTGCTTTAAGCTGGATTCTCCAGGGACCAACAGACAATGAAAAGATTTTTGGTTAAATAGCCTGGTTGTAAACTGATTCAGGGTCTTCTTTCTGATCCAGCAAATGGAGGACCCCAATCCTTAGGGAAAGATTGGAAGGACTTTGTCTTACTGAGGCCCCATAAGGCTGTGTTCCTATTGTGAGCTGGATGTATGTAATGATACTCTAGGAAACCCCCTGGCTGGGGTTTGAAGAACTGTTCACCTGCCAGAGTCCATTAAAAAGTGTTGGAGTGATTTCTAGTAGGCATACTGGCATGCATGTAGCTTCAGTTATGGTTTTTAGTATGTTTTCTCTGTATTGCATTTACCTTAAGAATAAAATGTCCTTGTTTAGAAAGAACTGTGTGGTAACTTAACTTAAGGAGAGGGATAGCTCAGTGGTTTGAGCATTGGCCTGCTAAAGCCAGGGTTGTGAGTTCAATCCTTGGGGGGGCACTTGGGGATCTGGGGCAAGGTCAGTGCTTGGTCCTGCTGGTGGGGGCTGGATTCAATGACCTTTCAGGGGCCCTTCCAGCTCTATGAGATAGGTATATCTCTATATATTAAACTGTATAATTACACTCTTAACAGTCTTAGAAGAGAAGGCAAAAAAATCCTGCTTAGTCTAGCCAGGGGAATGAGCAGCCTGGAAATACCCAAGTCAGAAAGAAGAGAGATGCATATTTCCTCCCAAGAGAAGCAGCAGCTGGGGAATAGGAAGCTTAGACTGGGTGCCTTTGCTGGACCACAGAAGGGGAATACAGGTACAGTTGCCCTGAACTATGACAAATACTTCTTGATTAACAGTATTATAACAGTTAAACTTATATAATGCTTTCCATAGATCTACAAAGCACTCTACAAACGTGACTAAATATCATTATACTTATCAGAGAAACTGAGGCATAGAGAGGTGCTGTACCTTGACCAAAGTCAGGTAGCAAATCAACAGCTGTGCAAAGAATGGGACCCAGTTCTTATGGCATGTACAAAGCCTTGTTTATACAGGTGTTCTTGATACATTATTATTATTAAATATTTATATTGTGGTAATGCCCAGAGATCCTGATCAGAATAGGGACCCTGTTTGCTAGGTGCTATATATACAAATAGGTAAACTTAGAGTCTCTCTGAAGAGCTTGAAATCTAAAAAAATGAGCAACAGATGAAGGGTGGGGTAGAAAGTGAGAGAACAGTGAGGCACATATACAGATTTTATTCACACACATGTATCTGATATACAAGTTTTGCAATTAGATAAATATTTATCTTCTATCCCCATCTGCCTCACCATCACTGGTTGATTGATTTCTCTTAAATGTCACAGTGAGAAGTTTTGGGAAGTGGAGTACACTGTATTTCAGAGGTGAAATGTTCCAATTTTGGTGAGCCTTATAACTTCCCATCTTTTGATAATGGTTTCAGGAACATTGCTACTAGTATGATTACACATAAAATAAATGTAACTCTTGCAAAGAACTCGCAGAAAACATGCGAGAAATCCAAAGTGTTTACACGTAAAATGGCCAAGATACAAAACAAACAACACCCCCTCTCCCCCAGCCAAATAAAGAAATGAATATTCACACACACAAAAAAAAACCCCAACCAAATCTACAATATACAGGAGTTAGAGTTGCCAACCCTCCAGGCTTGTTCTGGAATCTCCAGGAATTAAAGATTAATAATTAATTTAAGATTATGTCGTGTGATGAAATCTCCAGGAATTCGTCCAACCAAAGTTGGCAACCCTAGGTACTAAACAAGGTGTCATATTAAACAAGGGTTACTTGCTAAAAACAGTTCTGTTAATCAACTGTGCTCTAATGTGGTATGTTGTTCCATGTGGGCAGACCCCTGAACCCATTTGCAGCCTGTTGAAGCCACCAGGGTTCTGCATGAAATAAATTATAGAATGGAGGCCTTAGTTCTCACCAGCAGTTAAGATCTCTGTCTGTTCTACTTTATTAAATTATGAAGAGTAAATCTGAGTGAATAAATAAAACATCCCTATTATGAATAAGTAATGAAAACTGTAACTAAACAAGCTGTAAAATTCACATTTCAGAAAATTAGGAGGGGATCTATTGTTTGAAATGCCTAAGCTCTTTCTAACACGGATGTTTTGATAAATGTCATATGTCCATGTAAAAAGTAACAGAGGGTCCTGTGGCACCTTTAAGACTAACAGAAGTCTTAAAGGTGCCACAGGACCCTCTGTTACTTTTTACAGATTCAGACTAACACGGCTACCCCTCTGATATATGTCAATGTAGTTGAACTAGTCTTTCGACTTGTTTTTTTCTTCTTTAATGGTATATGTGAAAGGGTTTGGATCAGATCTTTTATTATTTGCCTCTGTTATCAGCCTCCTGACTTCACAGCAAATATTCTAAAAGCCCTCTTAATCCCCTTAAATAACTATATCCCATAAATTACTTTGACACAGGGCAGGGAAGTTGTCATGGGTTTTGCTTAGTCTAACAATATGGTGGCAGTATTAAAAAATGATAGCACAGCACAAATATTAACCCTTATGAGCTCATTTGTCTCATGAGCTCATTTCAGGAAAGTTGTCTGAATTATTTTAATAAAAGAAAAAGAAGAAAATTATAGGTGTATTCAGCCCTATGATATGATAGTTCTTTATGAAATATGTTGCATTTCAAAATCCAGCTAGTTGTATATGTTTCTCCATAACTGCAAAATAAAGCTAATTTCTAAGATTTGAATGCTAAAATGCCAAAAGCTATTTTAATTTTAGAAAATAAAGCATTATGTTGGCATGGAAAGATTCCAAATCTCAATAAGGCCAAGGAAGCAGCTTGCTTCCTGAGTGGATGTAAAATAGAGGTTATCTCCAGAAAAAGGAAGTGAAATAAAACTTGTCAGCTGGGGGCAGTTCATAGTATTTTCAGGATCAATTAATATCCAACTTAGGTGAAATTAATATTTTATTAAATTAATAAAATATATAACCAGAAAAGAAATAAAAGCAATGCAAAGAACAAATAATATTGGAAGTGTCAAGCATATCAAAAGAGAAAACTATGCAGGTTTGAGCTCATTTATAGCAGTGAAACTCTGGTTAGGTAGACTAGAGATGGGAGGTGCCAGGAGCCAGTTGCAGTTCCACCAGTTCGGAGACATCCAGCCTTGTCACAAGTTAGAGCTGCACAGAAACAGCTTTATATTACACCACTATTGTAAGCTCCAATCCTCCACCAGGACATAGCTCCCATCGGCTCCCCCCTTCTACTCCTTGTTGCCCTGCCCCTGGAATTCCCCCCAGCATGCCTATTTCCTCCCCTTACATGGCACAGGGTGGCCTTAGAAGACCAGAGAATCTGGCCACTACAGTTCAACTAAATTATGACTGATTTACATTGGTCTAGATGAGAGCAGAATCTGTCCCTGTGTATAGGTGAGAGCTTAGACCCCAGTCTTACAAACATTTATGCATGTCACTTCACCCAGATAAATAGCCTCATAACGTTCAATGGGGTTACTCATGTAAGTAAAGTTACACACGTGTTTCTTTGCGGGATCAGCATCTTAGTGTATATAAACAAATTCAGTTACACTTTTGTAAATCTGGACCAATTCTATTGAAATTAACACCAATGTAATTGAGAACCAAATTTGGCCCACTGTACACAAGCAGCCAATGCAACTGTCTAATCAATTGAATGCAAAGAAGAAAAATGTCAAAGCAAAAATACTTGTCTAGATATGAACATGAATTTAGGAGACACATTATTTGGAAACAGGGTGGACACACTAAGCCACAGAACCGTGCTGCTTAGACTTATAAAAAACAACAAAACAAAACAAACAACCCTCCAGACCATTTAATAAATATTGACTAGTTAGCATGTGACATTTTCTGTACAATTATTTCTTTTGTGTTTGTGCTGACATTGCTTCCTCCCTCCAGGAGCCACAAAACATGTGTGGTACAGTCAGGACAAGGCACAGTGCTGCTTTCATCTTGCCTAATCAGAGTGAACTTAAAGTCATGACCTAGAAAGAACTTACTGTCTGTAGGCAACATATAATTTAGCTTGGTTCAATCGCTGGCTTATGTTGTTAGGGAAAAGAGAACTTGTTTGCTTGCATCTGCTAAATAATATGATTTCTAATGCTGACTGCAGACGGCTTATGTGAACCTGAACAGAGGACAGACTTGTTACAGCTATGACCATGACTCAAAGCAACCATTTACCCACAAAATGAAATCACTTAAACTTTGGACTTGTCTTCATTGCTCAGAATAGTGTTTTTTTTCCCCTTAAGGGTAACCAGCATGCATGAGCTATCCCAAGGTGAAGACACAGTACTGACCTCACCTAAAAAAAGAACAGGAGTACTTGTGGCACCTTAGAGACTAACAAATTTATTAGAGCATAAGCTTTCGTGGGCTACAGCCCACTTCTTCGGATGTATATAGCTATACATACAACAAAGGTCAACACTGAAATAAAATACTTCAAAATTATCAAAATGAAATATTTCAACTGATTCCAAATGAAAACCTTTTTGGCTCTTTGGTTCATGAATCTTTTTCAAGTTTTTGACTTTTTGTGCTCACTTGAGATGGGAAAAAAATCTTAAGCTCTCAAAAATATTCACGTAATGGGAAAACGTTTCCCACCTAGCTCTAGTCTTAACAATATGAGAAATTTTCCTTTTCTGTGTAAGGCTGAGACTACATAGATCAACTGATATACAGCATAACAGTCACTAGATTTGAATATTTTCAGTGGAGAATCCTAGTATAGGCCACAATCCAGAAAAGAATTTAAGCATGTACTTAATTTTAAACACGCGAATAGTCTTGTAAACCTTGTCTTCACTAGGGAAGAAAGGTGTGTTCTTAACTCATGATAGCTAATGTAGTAACTAACACAAGGTAAAATCCTTGTGAATACAAGGCAATTTGTAGGTTTAACGTGAATTAGCAGGTTGAGTAAATCCTAGACTCCTCCATCCTCTTTACCTTGAGCTGCTAACGTGAAAAACTAGAAACTGCCTTGTCTTCACTAAGATTTTACCACATGCTACCTAACATGAGTTGAGAACACACAGTATTTCCCAATGAAGATGTATCCTACAAAGAGTTTGATTCTGTGGCTATGTCTACAATAGGAGCACTTTACCAGTATAGGAATACTGGTATAGTATACCGGCAAAGTGTTCCTGATATAGACGCAGCTACTCTGACAAAGCTGTGCTCGGTATCAATATCGTAAAACAAGAGTGAAACAAGCTATAATGGTAAAAGCTCAGTTTTGCTGATATTGCTGCATCTACACTAGCGAATTCTGCCCGTCAGAGATCACACCTCTTCATATCCCTGACTAATATAGCTACACAGGCAGAAGTCTATAGTGTAGACATAGTCTAGGTCTGGCAAAACTCAAATTCATTTCAATAGTGTAGAATCAAGCACAGAGTCATTTGGACTCACTTACTTGAAGTTAAGTATATGCTAAATGCTTTGCAGGATCAGGGCCTAAACTGTGGAATTTGTGTCCTCCATTGGTCTGATAAAGCCCAAATCTGATGATACAATGTAAAATACACTCGTTTTCTCAGGTTTTTGCCCAAAGGGATGGAAAATATATATTTTTGTTTAATTTTAGATTTTTTTGTGTGTTGTCTCTTTACCTTTAACGCTAGTTAGTTTTCTGGTGTTTTTGTTAAAATATGCACGTGTCTGGAGACAGTTCTGATGGGGACATTTTTAGAAACTAATGAACAAAGTCATAATGATGTCACAGGTCAGACAAAGGGGCACTGCTAGAGCAGTATAGAAAAGTGGTATGAGCCAGTCCCTCAGCTCTAACCAGTGTTATTAGTCCCTTATTTTCAAGATGCAACAAAGCTCAGAAAAAGGCTAATATTACAGGATGTCTTGCACTTAAGAGCTGGAGGGCCTAGGGCTAGGTACTCCTGATTACGAAGAAACCACACCTGGATTAGATCAGGTGATTTCACTAGAAGAACATCAGGAAGCTGAAGGGGTGGGGTTGGGTTGTAAAAATTGTTGAGGTCGCCATAGGTCTGGCAGTAAGCTGGGGAAGGGATGTCCCTAATTGCTCGAGACCAGCAGGTTAATTGTTGGGTTTTTGTTTTCAGTTTTGGTTTGTTGCATTGGGAAAATGAAAAAAGGAATAAAAGCCTGGCCAGAAAGGCCTGTGAAACTGTTTGCTTGGTGGGAATGTAATGGGAAGGCCCTGAAGAGGAAAGAAATTGTTAGCAAGGCACTGTAGAGGCATCCCTGGCCATCAGGGGGACACATGGGAGGTGGCTGACCCCTGCTACAGGCAAGATTCCAATTGCTGTTCCTAGAACATGTGCCAGGAGCAATTAACATTTTTGCAGTAGGTGACAGTTCAAGCCTAATTTTACAATAGCTGTCTAATGAGGTGACTTGAGTTCTCATTTTTTTCTTTGTTATGAAAGAAGAAAAACAATCAATAGGGAGAGACCTTATCTCCCTATGCTCCTTGTTTACAAGTATGGGATACACCAATAGAATATAGATGGGGAAGGATACTTATTTTGTACTTTAGCCAGGAAGCTAAGGGAGGTAGCCTTGGTAGGCACTATCAATCAGGTTGTACCTTTTCTGTTTTTATCATGTAGTGATAACCCATAATTAACAATAAAATATCAGCCTCATATAGGCCTATAAGAGATAGAAAATACTTCCAAGAGACAAAATAATAATTATAATAATCATAAAAACTTTTCAAGGAGCATAGTCATGTAATTTTTCTTCATCTATTTAAAAAAATCAAAATATTCCAATGAACATTAATGCAATAAATTGAAAAAGAGATTTATTGTTTACAAATGGATAGCCCAAGAATAGACAGGTTAAATTCAAAACTATAGAAATCTACATGTAATCCTATCAGCTAACTATGCCATCTCATTTCTAGCAAAAACATGTTTTTGGAGTCTGCCTTTCACATTAGTGGCCCACTCAATTATCAGAGGTTTAATTACCCTAAACATGCATTTTGATAATATATGAATCATTATGACAGACAATGCTTACTAAATGAAGAAATAATACACAGTATTGGAGTAGATATTCTGAAAGTTCTGTTACTTAACTAGTTCAGTATCCATTATGGATAAGGTTCACACTATTTGCTTATGGACAGATCCTGTGTCTGTTAAAGTCCTTGACAGTTTTGCCATTTACTTCAGTGGGGGCAGGATCAAATTCTTTGTGAGTGATGTTTAGTGCCTGCAGTTTCTGAAGGCTCAGGAGTTTGTCTGTGCCTTCATCAATGGCTTTAAACAGTAGTCCAAGAAAAGAAGAAATGTAGAACATATAGCCCAATTCAAAAGAAGCAATCTTTTTTCCCCCTGCCCATATGGAGTACATGGTTCAGTGGTTTAATACCATACAGAGTATTTGATACTTATGAGGAATCTATAGAAACTCAACTGTTGTTACCCCTGACACCCAAGTTCTAAATCCCTTTTTTCCTGATAAAGTAATATACATCTACACCAAGACATGACTATGTAGCCAGGAACTTTTGAGTTCTGGTGATAGTGACACAAACACACTGCTTTGGACAATCTGGGGCAAATTTTGCTCTGATGTTGGGTATGTACTTAACTGAGGGGTTGCACCTATTGCAAATGAGATCTGAATTTAGCTTCCTGAATCTAATTTTATTTGTAAAATGAGGATAATACTTACCAGCATCTTGTCTTACAGGGATTAATTAATGTTTGTACAAGAGTTTGGACACATAAGGACTGATTCTTCTCTTACATTGGTTTTACACTGGTGTAACTCCATTGACTAGAGTGGAGTTACTCTTGATTTACTTTGATGCAAGTGAAAGCAGAATCAGGCCCATAACACAAATATGGCATAGTCTAAATTTGATTTGAAATGTTATGTAATGTTCCCATTGCAACACATGCTGCATCATGTAATGTCATTGTGGAACTGGAGTCATGCTCTGGCCGTGTCATCATAATTATATAAATGATCTTTTTTACCAGGCTTGAGGAAGAAAAAACAAGCCAGGAATTTAGGGCTAGATTTTTAAAACTATTTAAGTGCCTAATTCTCATTGATGTAAATGGAAGTTAGGTTCCCATATACTTTTTTTTTTTTAAATCTGGCCCTTACTGACATTTCTTCTTGTGACAGAAAGCTGCAAAAAATGATTTAATATATCAATGGGCACACTATAATGGTAGATCTATATAATTGAGTAAAGTGACTTTTTCTTAAAAAAAACCCCCAAACACTGACTGTTGCTGCAGCCAACACTACAATTCTAGAAGACTGTCCTCTGATTTGATCCAGTCTAAGCATTTTTCAAATGCTTGCTAGAGTCCTTGCATTAAGCAACATTGCCTGATTGCTGCATGCAAGTTTCATATATCTGACTACAATGTCAGATATGGCTGACATTTTTATTGAGGTCAAGAAGTGCAAGGCCAGTTTTGTGACTTTGTAGCTTATACAAAAGCAGTGTCTATCTGTGTACCCAAAAGAAATTATGCAGAAAAAGCTAAGCAGAGCTAAAGGCATGAAGGAGATGACAGTTTCAGACTGTGCATTTTCTTCCATTTAATGCTGGAAATACTTAATTCTAATTTCAGTTTAAACCCTCTGATATTATAATACCTAAAAAGTATAAATCAGTCTTTCACAAAGCAAAGATGCCAGCATTCACTTTTATTTGGGGGTTTATGTATACAAAACAAAGGTTTAAAATAATTTTATTCTGATCCATGCTCAAATTCCCTACATAAAGTATGCATACAAATAGTCTTTAGAGCAAAGATGAAATAGTATGAGTTTTTCTAAGATTTTTGCTAAAATTTTATTAAAGGCCTGATCCTGAGAAGTGCTGAGCACTCACAACTCCCAATGGCCAACATCTCTGCCTGAAGCCACTTTTGTGTAGATGATTATGTTTAGCTTTCTTTAGTCACCCATGGTTGAAAAATAGAGACCACGTGGCTTGCTCAAGGTCACACGTCAAATCAGTGACAGAGCCAGGATTAAAACTCAAAGTTCTTAGAACTTAATGATTTCCTAAAACAAGGAATTTTGTTTAGTTTGTGTGTTGGCTAAGTGTTATCATTAAAATCAATGCCCATAGGATCACTGGAAAGAGATGGAACCAAATATAAAAAGAGTTGGGTAAAGTTCCAACACAGAGTGAATCCTTGTGCTGGCGCTCTGCCTAGCACTCTTGAGACACTGAGGATTAGTATGAGGTTTCAGACACTTGTGGCTCTGTGGGTTTGCTTGGTCATTGGACAGCTTGCATTTGCTTCAATTTGTTTTTAATAAAAGACTTTGAGAAAATTCCTCCCCGTAATTATATCTTTAGAACTGAAGAAAGGATTCATGAGACCCTTTTGGATGGTTGATAATTATATAAATGAAAAACAAAACAAAACAAAAAAAATCCCCAAATCCAAATGCATGTGATGCTAGCATATTCTGTTATGCTGCAAAGCCAGTATCTGTGACCTTACTTGGCTTTTACATCTTTGTATGATACAGATAATATTTACTGAATCAAGCCCAGAGATGAAGTTACACATATTTTGGACTACATACATACACTTAAATCGGAATTTGGCATATGCTTTGTAAAGTTCAGATGAAGGTGACCAAGTATCCTTGTGAAAAGACATAATTTCACTGGTTGCTGCCTCACTACACCTGTCATGTTTCTCAATATACAGAGAACAACCATATGGCTTTCCTGAGAGACGCATTTTGGATTAAGGGAAACAACACAATAAGAAAGAATAAAGTGTCAATGAGAAAAGTGTTTTCCCCTAACACCATTCTGTGTCATCTCTGCCCCCCAAATGGCAACTGCCCTGGCAGTCAGAGTTTTTAGAAATGTAAAGATGCAGTACAGAGAAACCAAATTAAATGTTGCATATCAGAACACACCAGAACTACTCCCAGGTGTTTTTGCAGGATATAGTTTTTAGTTTTATTTGTTTTATTACTCTGCAAATGTGAAAGCAAACAAATAACATGGAGTCATTTCTTGTCTGAGACATCCCATGCCATATATATAGTCACAATCCCTGAAACATCCTTCCCAGCCTTTCTAAAATCGTAGATCCAGTACTGCTCTATTAATTAGCCTCCCTATCCCAACTTTTAATTCTATTCAGTAAGTTTTGCTGACACACTGAATGGAAAAATATCATGCTGCTTTACACCCTGATCTCATGACTTGTTTTATGTGTGTTCATGTCAATAGGACTTGACCCAGGTGCAGAGGTCCAACTGCTCAGAGCAAGTTGGAGAATTGGGCCCTACTTTATAAAATGATACAATTTTACAAGAAAAGGGAACCCACTCCATTTATGTAAAATGGACAACTCCTCAGGTAGAGATGAAATTGTTAGAAGCATCATAGTAGTTGTAAACTGTATTAATAATGCTTAAAATGCAACTTGAGAATTTTTTTCCAAAATTGGGACAGCAGCTACTTTGAAAGGAGTGAAGCTGAGTGAAATGGCATTGAACAGGTATTCAGAGTGAGTTACTTACACAGTGGAAGGTTGGATGGGAAAAACCAACAAACAGAAAGGTATGAGATGGAGCACAGGACATGGAAAAGTTACATTCATTTTGCATATCCACTAAATACCAAAATGGTGCATTCATGATACACTACTTTAATGCTCCACTTCAGCATCTGAACGATGTATAGCTTATATGATCATTTATACCAAACAATCCCCTTGTAACTTTCTTGACTTTGGAGTTACACTACAAGTTTGGTCTAGGCCCTGTGAGTGGATGGAAGATACACACATCTTGTGCAATCAAAATGGACTTCTTAGTGCTGACTGCCAACAAGGCAAAACATAGCCCTCTCTCAGGGCCTTATATACACATTTCTAATTAATGTGTATGTTTTTGTTTTGTAATGTGTATGATGTGCATGTGTATATAAACAAACTGATAAATATCAGTATTTTGGAAGTAGACATTATTGTGATTGTATACTTCAACTGGGAGTGTTGCTGGGATTGTAAAATAAAGAGTGCCCAGCATAATGGCTCCTAATCCTCATAGGGACTTCAAGATGCCTCTATAATATGTATACATCATAATATTAAGATTGCATATGTTCATTTCACATCTGTCCTTGCTTTGCTTTCCACATGAGCCGAACTGAAAATGAGTTTATCTTCACCCAGAAATCATATATATTTTTAAGGATCCTATTAATATAGAGATATTTGTTTACTGTAATGGCTTTCTAACAATGATTAGCTCAGAAAACAAACAGTTTACATTAAATAAAAGATGTTGGAAAGGAAGCTATTGGCTCAAGCAGTATAACCTTTAGTTCTGGAACATAGCTGACAAAAATCTGTTGTACATATTAGTGATTTCATATGTGCTTCTAGCAGTGATAACAAAGTGTGATTTGAAACATATGGTCAGTACCATATGAGAGGCCAAGATAAATTTCCATTTTTATTTGTTTCAGAGGAAACAAAATTATCAGCAACTGTCTTAATATCCTGTTTTTTATGGCTGCAATTTAGCATATTTCTAAGTCCATTGGAAACACTTTTTTGGCAACATTGAGTACATATTTATATTAAAATCATAACAAATGAACTTAAACTGCTCCTTTCTTTCATACTAGAGACATTGATTTATATAGCATCGAATCAAATGGGACTAACTCTAACTTTAAATGATAGATGTGGAAATGATAGACATGCTTACATTTTTTAGCTGAAAAGAAGTCCATATGAATAACGTCTATTTTTTAAAATTTATACGCTGATATCCTTCATCATGCACTGATGCATTCTGATGGGTTTTTCAGGATGTAGGTGGAATTCTTCACCCCCTTCTCCTCCACATATGTGAGGCATGGCCATAGTGAAGTGGTGGGCAACCTGCGGCCCATCAGGGTAATCCGCTGGCGGGCCACAAGACAGTGCTTACATTGACCGTCCACAGGCACAGCTGCCCGCAGCTCCCAGTGACCGAGAACGGTGAACCACAGTCACTGGGAGCTGCAGGTGGCCATGCTGTAGGAGCTGGATTTTATAATGTACTATGAGAATTAATGTGTGATTTGATTTCATCCTGTCAGCCACCCCTTTTGAAAAGCAGAAAGGAATGACAGACCAGAACAATCCTTATGAGTGATTATGGTCACCCTTTTGTTTTAGAATAAGTTATAAAGCTACTATGGTTTCCTATATGTATTACAAATTAGGAAGTAAGAGACAGGATTCTCTATTGTATCTATGGTAAGAAGATTAGAGGAATGTTGAGGGCCTGAAGTCCCAATGTGAATTGTTTTATTATAAGATTTAGCAAGGCTTGATTTACAATGCATTCTGCTGAATATACAATACTGCTGTCTGTATACCTTTGAAGGTTTCTGTAAGAGATTGTTTGTGTGAATGAGGAATGCATGCATCAGGAAAAAATAAGGTATGAATGCCATCACAAATATCCAGATGGTCAAGAAGAAGTGAGAGACTTGGAAAGACCAGGAGACAATCAGAAAACATCCATTGTATCCAATGTTAAACATGTTAACATGTTAAACATGTTAGCAGCATTGACGACCTCAGAGGTGAGGCAGGCACCTCTGAAGGCGAGGCAACAAATAAGAGATAACGATGGGAAGCCCGACAATAACCATCAAATGATAACACCACGTAAGGACTAATGATTACAGGATGACATTGCAAAATGCATGGACTCAAATGGGAATTTACAACTATAAAGCTGGGGTGTTTTGCCATGGAACTCTGGGTTCAGTCCTGCAAAGCCTCAGAGCATCGGATCGCAACCGACAGAACCCAGCTCCACACTCATGCTCAATCTAACTGGCCATTAGATTGACTCGAGCTACAACAGACTGGTAACTATTAACATCACTGGCAGGACTGTGTATATATGTATGTGTGTGTGTGTGTGTGTGTGTGTGTGTCTATCTAAAAAGTATATGCTAACTGTGGTATTCTCAATAAATGCTGTGTATTTACCTTCCTCTATTAAGATCCCGTGTAATTTGTATGAGCATAACAATACCTGTGGACAGTCAATGTAAACAGTATCTCATGCCCTGCCAGCAGATTACCCTGAAGGGCTGCAGGTTGCCCACCATTTCCATAGTGATTGTCACAGCGGGAATAGCCTTTAAGGTAGAGATGGACTTATCCCCCACTTGTGACTAATATTCTGTCTAGTAGGTGATAGCCTGCTGGTCATTTAATCCTTAGATAAGAGGCCAATAAGCAGCCCAATTGGAGGAGTGACACCTCTAAGGAGGTCCTGGCTCAGGGGAAAAGGACCTTGAAATTGTCCAAGCAGCAAGAGCTGGTTTATGTGTTTGATTTATGTTGGACTGTTTTAGTTTTGAGAAATAAATCCATCCTTGAAGAAAAAGATTGAAATCCTGTAAGCTGTTGAACTATTTTTAATGCTCTATGTTGGCCTGTTGGTTTACAGTCCACCTCTACTCAGAACACTCTTCAGAGAGATGACCTTTTATGACTCCTCCAATGCAGTCAGGGTGTTCCGGGTGTATGAAGGCAGCAGTAGGCCTGAACAGGGTTGAACATGGCAAGAATCGAAGGTGAGTAAAGGCTACTGGCTTCTCTTTTATTATATCAGTAGGGAAGTTGATGTACTATATTTGGATCTTATGTTTAATTGGTCTCTCTCTATATATATTTATTTAAAAGTCACATTTAGCCAGAAGGTTCTTGGCTAACTACATGTGAAAGAGGAACCAAAAGAACATGCTATTCTGACTAAGAGCATGTTGTAATAATTTGGGTCTACAATTTTACCCTAACTGTGAGTTTAGCTGTGAGAAGTGAAAGTTCATTAAATGTCACAATGACATATAATGATAAATTTTGACGGGTGCGGGGGATATGGAAAAGGGAGACAGACTGAATTAGTACAAACAAAAAGGCCTACTGATATAATTCAAGGACTGTGTTAAGATCACGCTTGGTAAACAAGAAAAGTGTGAGACCAGAAATCAATGAACCAAAATCGGAATGTTGGAAATTAGGTAGTGAACAAAATAAAGAGGGATGGGCTATTCCACCCATCACTTCCATTTTGGGTTTTCAAAACCCAAAAGAAGCAATTGCAACAGTTTAAGAGAGGGAAGCAGCAAGCTTTACAATCATGACTGCAACCCCTCCCCCCGTCTCCTGGAATCTACCGTGACGCTATTGGGCCTTCTTTGTTTTGATCCTAAGAGATGTCCAGACCAGACAGGGCCAGAGGGTAGGACCTAGATGATATCGCCAAGTCCAATGGCTTTGCTAAATTCCAACCATCATCTGGGATGTGAAACTTTGTCATTTACCTCCCCTACCCACACATCTACTGTGTCCTTTTCCTTCCCCAAGTTACTTTTTCTCTCTCCTTTTGCCTTCTGTCTAATAAGAGTCTGGCTTAAATGGTCAAGACTGTATTTTACAAAATTATCCAGAAAGTTTATGACCAGAAAGACGCAAGTAAAAACAATTCTCTATATAGCCTGCTGGTGGTACAAGTTTTCCAGGTGTTGGAATGGCTCACAAGACCATGTACCATGCCTGTGTTTCTAAAGCAGTGGGGTTACAAGTGAACATCAACACCAGTGACAGAAAAGGCATTTTCTATTTTTGCTGTTCTTTTTCTTTCCCCTTGCTTTTGTGTGTGTCTTGTTTTGTCTTCTAGGAAACAGGATCAGACTTTAACAGCAGCAGCATCTCCTGCACATCTCAACTAACTTCTCTTTTTTTCCAAAAGGACAGATATTCTAATCCAAGAGACTGTCAGATGAGGGGGCACTTTCTTAAAACTCTCTCCAGTTGAAGGGAGCAAGACATATTGTTATAATTAAAGCCTTATTTAATACTTTACATTTAAAATGTTTTAGCTTTTTTTCCTTTTTCTGTAACTATAATAAAATGCCAGAAACAGACAGGAGTGGTGAGCTTTGTAACTGTCCTAAACACCAGAGCCGTAATGGTAACAAGATGATGATAATGATAAAATGTTTTAAAGGATTTTTAATAGTGTGTTTGCCATGGTATTAAGCAGGATGGGGTCTCTGTATTCTGAACCTTGCTTAAAACTATTTAATATTGGACAATTTTAGGATTATGTTAACACGTTTGACTCCCTGGGCCCATTTTCTCCATCAAAATAAGTACAACAGGCTACTTTAGATAATGCAAAGAAATGCTAAGAAATTTTACTCCAGATTTCATGTATGTATTTCTAGTATTTGTAATCCTATTTCTGAAGTTACAGGTCAGGCCCAAACATAGAAAGGGAGTGAAAGGAATATTTTCCAATTCTGATTAAGAGCTTGTTAAACCATTGGGGAAATTTCAACCAACCTTATAAAACCTATAAAAAACAGATGCACTAATGATATTTCACTATTCGGAGCTAAAATCTCTTAAGAACAAATTGTGAAATTTTGACTCCATCAAATCTGAACCATAGCCTAAACATAACTCATGTAGGATGCAAACAGTGCTTCCTCTAATCAGCTGTAGAATGAATGTTTGTGGCTAATTCTATCCACTTTGACATGCCTCTCAGCAAAAAGGAATATGAAATTTGGATCTGGAGAGCTTAGTGGAGAATGGAAGTGCAGCAGAAGATACTCAAATAGAGTTCTGACTGCAATCACCCATTTAAACACACAGATACAGCAAAATTCTGGAGACCCACAGGATCTAATAGTTGCAGGTAGGGTGACCAGATGTCCCGATTTTATAGGGGCAGTCCTGATATTTGGGTCTTTGTCTTCTATAGGTGCCTATTACCCCCCACCCGCTGTCCCAATTTTTCACACTTGCTGTCTGGTCACCCTAGTTGCAGGGGGAAGATGATGTGTTTTCAAAAGCTATTTTTCAGAATGATACATATGATGTACCTATAGCTGGACTTTGCAGAGTCAATTAATACAGAATAGTATCCAGCTGGTATAGAGATACAGACTTTATTTCCATCTTTAAAACAAAAGTTTACCCATGGGGCATAAGGACTGCAGAAGCTTACTGGTTTAAAATATAATAATTACTAAAAGAAGGCACTCTATTAAATTAAACTCAGAGCTATTCAAATGCATGCTAACAGACTGCTGTGGCCCTAAAATGTGCTCTTGAAAAGTTGAATGGTTACTGCCATTGGCTTTAACTCTTTTATTTGTTGTTTGCTCTGTAGGGGCTGGCACTGAGCATACACTGCTCCTCCTTGACAGGTGCAGACTGCACACCTCTTTTACTAATGGTGATGAGGAAAAAGGGATTGAAAGCTCTAGAGGTTTGGTTACTAGCATTCCTAAAATTGACATGATTGTGTTTACACATATGATTTAAACACCATTCAACAATTCCACATGAACCGGTGTTTTGTAGGGCTTCCGGCTTTCTGGGGTTTCACAGGGAAGCAGCTACCATCTATGAATTCTAGGCATCAATTCATACAACATAGTGTTCAACAACATGACATTTGCACCCTAACAGGATGAGTGTTCAACATCATGACAAATAGGAAGCCTGCAGATCTGAATCGGTCATGTTCAGGTTCTGTTCAGCAAATTCCCATCTGCCATATTGGAGCGGACTCAGATTTCCTCTGATCTGCTTGTCCAGGATAAAACACTTTTTGTCTAGAGTTTCAGTAAAGTCTAAATGTAATTGGAATCCTTGTCATTAATATGAAAATTCACCAGCTTGTGTACCATATATAATATATTTTCCACACCTATAAAAATAAATGGAAACTACTATAACAGTGGAGGTAGTTTCTTCCACTCTATCTTACCTAATTGTGGTTTTTTTTCTATAAACAATTAATTTTAATCATGCTGGACTTCCAAACAGCAAAGTCTACTTGAGGGGAAAAAATCAAAAGATTTTGTATATATATATTTATATAGTTACATACAGAAAAGTTCTGGATAGTAGATAAATACAAAAACCTGAAAAATAGCATGTGTAATCTGATTAAGTAAGGATTAATATAATCCTTTATTTCTAGATGTGTATTAGATCCTGAAGAATCAGCATAACAGACAAATATAGGCACTATAAAGTATGATCATGACATAGCTTGCAGTTGTGAATGGCAAAAAATATTCTGAACTTATTGCACATTTTATTTGTGATTTTGTATCCAAAAATAGATATAACTATTCATGGAAACAAAGATTACATGGATATAGCTGCTATTACACAAGGTTTTGATCAGGGGCGGCTCCAGGCACCAGCGCAGCCTGCGGGAAGTTGGCTGCTGGTCCCACGGATTCGGCGGCGGGACCGGCAGATGACCCGCAGAAACGCCGCCGAATCCGTGTGCCTGTGGACTGCCCGTAGGCATGCCACTGAAGCCCATCTGACTGCCGTGCTTGGGGCAGCAAAAAACATAGAGCCGCCCCTGGTTTTGATAGCTCATACAGAGAGTTCCCATCTATTACTGCTTTTCAGAATATTATAATTTTATGATCAACTTCTACAAACATTTGCAAAGATGAAGTAGGTCAGTGATGGATTTGCATCTTTTCTGCTCCACACTGCAATGCTCATAGGTTGAATCCAAAGATTTTCCTCTATTTTCTGTACAGTGAAAGAAAGTTATGTTATAGTTAGACACCTGGCATCTAAAGGCAAGTTTAACTTCCTGAATCTGACTCCTGGAGCATATGGTGTACACACCCTAAGAAAGTAAAGGTGTGATTAATATGTTAAGAGAAGGCATAGTCTATTGACAAAATATACAGTTTTAAACATATGAAAGTAACTTTTCCATTTCTCTTGTGTTTAAACAAGTTGTATAGTGATGTTGCTGTGTTATCAATAGTTTTATTTTGAATTGACACATTTGAAACTTTTTGACTTGGCTACTAAGTGGCTGCCCTGAATATTTCTATGTGGATCCTCTGTACAACACTGGGTGTCTGCCACTTTTGTAACATATTATAACACCTGTCAGATATCATTAATAGCAGCATAACAATTCTCTTAGACCTAAGCCATGGATATAATTTAGAATCTACATTTTTTCTGTATAATTGAAGAATTCCTGAGTGTGACTATAAACAAATCATGATTTTAAACATCATGGTTGCCAATGGGACAGCTTACATGAATAGGTGCTACTGGCTATGAGTAAAATGTTGTAGAATTGGGGCTTCTGTCTGTTAATTTCCTTTCAGGTTATTTTTGAGATGCTAAAATCATTTAACCTTGCTGTGCTTCAGTTCCCCATCTGTGAACTGTAGGTAATAATAATACCTCCCTGTCTCATAGAGGATAAATTCACAGTTTGTGAAGCTCTCAGATTCTATGGTAATTAGAGTAACAGAAAAGTCTATGCATCAGTAAATAAATTAGAACTAAAATAAATTGTAGAATCTAATAAATGCCATTAGACACTGGACATTTACCCTCTACAATAATTAAATTTATGGTGATATGTCCCATTAAAAGTCTACAAATTACAACAAATACTGGCGTGTAGTAAATATCATTGCCTTTTTGCCCTATATTTGTATTAGTCAGTATTCAGGGCTTAGCTGGGTTGCTTCCACTGGAAGGAGAAATGGATGATACAAATCAGGTATATTCTTTGGTGCAGTCCTGCTTATTTATAAAGAATGTATGCAAAGTCCTGTTTCCCTGAACACAGTAGGCAGTTTCCTTGCTCACAATTTCCAAGGCTGCCTTTCCAGCCAGGCCTGTGACCAAAGGAGCTCTGTCTCTCTCCTCCCTCTCAGGACTACACTCATTACTACTTCTCTCCCTGTCTGATGGCTTTCTCCCCTCTCACATCCACAGTTTGCCAAACAATTCCCTAGCCCAGGGCCGGCTCCAGGCACGAGCCCACCAAGCTTGTGCTTGGGGCGGCACCTGGAGGGGGGCGGCGCGGTGCTCCGGCTCCGGCCGCCAGGGAGAGCAGGGCCACGGCCGGGGCTCGCCGCCCTCCCCCCGGCGCTCTGGCCGCCGGGGACAGTGGAGCCGCGGCGGGCTCGCTGCCCTCCCCCTGGCGCTCTGGCTGCCGGGGACAGCGGAGCCCCAACCGGGACTCGCCACCCTCCCCCCGGCGCTCTGGCCACCGGGGACAGCGGAGCCCTGACCGGGACTCGCTGCCCTTCCCCTGGCGCTCTGGCCGCCGGGGACAGCGGAGCCCCGACCGGGACTCGCTGCCCTCCCCCCAGCGCTCTGGCCGCTGGGAAGAGTGGAGCCCCGTCTGGGGCTTGCCGCCCTCCCCCCGGCGCTCTGGCTGCCGGGGAAAGCGGAGCCCTGGCTGGGGCTCGCTGCCCTCCCACCGGCTCTCTGGCCGCTGGGGAGAGCGGAGCCCCGGCTGGGGCTCGCCGCCGGGGAGAGTGGAGCCCCGGCAGGGGCTCACCACCCTCCCCCCGGTGCTCTGGCCGCCGGGGAGAGCGGAGCCCCAGCCGGGGCTCACTGCCCTCCCCCCGGGGCTCCGGCCGCCCTCCCCTGCCGCGCTGGGGGCTGGGGACGGCCCTGCCCTAGCCCCTGCTTTTGTAACTAGTGCTCAGGAAACCCTTCAGACCACATAGCTTAACACTGCTTAGGCTTTGCCATGGGACCAATTGCCTAGGGTGGTAGCTTCAATAGTTTTTAGCTATTCCCGTAAAAGGACTTAATTGCTCCTTCCATTTAGACTAAAAGAAAGGTGGTTTGCACAGCCACCAGCTTTAACCAGGTCTGTGATTGATGTCAGCCAGACATTAACACCTGCCAGCATTAGAATATCTGTTTTAATGAACCCTGCTGTATATAAGAACAGATCCCCATACTGCTACATTTTGTATGTTATGCAGGGCTGAACCATACCATGTAAATATATAATTAAAATAATAGGGCATGATCCAACTCATTAAAATCAATGCAGTCTTTGTAGTTACTGGGAGCTATTCAGTACATTTCAAAAATCAGGTTGTTTCTAGTTAGGTGCCTATATAGCAATTTAGGAGCCTCGCTTCAGACACCAAATTAAAAAAATGTTAGCCATAAGTTATTTTTGCACTGCATATAGAAATAAACAGCTATTTTAGCCATTTGTATTATCTATTTAATACTGCTCAGTTGGCTGTAAACTGATAGTTAATAACCTATTTGTTTCAGCTGTGACATAGACCCCTTCCCCCCTTGGCAAAGAGTCCGCTGTTCTTTGCAAATAACTCTTACCTCAGACCTGACGAACTCACTAAACCAAACCCATTTCTTGCAGTACATTTATCCATGTAAGATAACTACAGAAAGCTCGTAACTTGTGAAGATTCATAATCACCGAGAGATGCATGTTCAGTTAATTTCAGGAATAATGTAATTTATATTGAAAGTATGCTTTATGGATCTGGAGTAGAAATTAGTCACCAGGGAGGTAATGTGTCTTGGTGATGACAGATTCAAGCAAGGGGGAGTCCTCACCCTTCCCTAGCCAGCCTGAGAGGTAATGCGAGGTTGTATTGTCTACCCTTACCACATCCCAGAAATGGAAAACAATCAAAGACCATTGCAAACAATCAAAACCCACTTGGAGGTGAAAAGGAACATTATAGCAGGCAGAAGATCACCCTGGCTATGAATAAAGATAGAAGAATGTTTCAGTATAACATAGTGTAAGGAAAGGCATGCTGGAAACCTCTTAAGGTGAGGAGTGCTTTCATGAATTTGGGTCCTGGTTCCTATGAAGCCAGCCAACTCTGCAACAGACTAAACTCTGGGGGGAAACTTACTTTATGAGATAGAAAAGATAACTGTTGATAAGTATAGACCCAGGTTTGTGTTTTATGATTTTGTTTTGTGTTGAAACCAGTTGTTTCTCTCACTTTTAGTTAAATATTTATTCTTTCAAAAATAAACCTACCTTTCTTTTATTATAAATGCTCACAAGTGCTGTGTAGTTTACAGGAGTGGTAGTTTGATGTAGAACTGGTAAACTGAGATACACTGCACCTTTGGGTGCAGAAGAATTGGTATTTCTGTCAGTAGCCAGTGGCAGGGGCTAGATATCACAAGGGAATGCTTCAAAGGGACTTGGGGGCTGGGGTGCGCCTATTGTTAACCTGCAAGGCAAGGACAGGGCTGGAATAGCCCAGAGGACAGTGCTTGAATGGCTGAAAGGTTGGTGGGATCAGGGACCTGATACTGACCAACCACAAGAAAGGCTCCCTCTCACTGGAGGCAGGATTTAAAAGGATGACTCTCAGTCCTAGGTGCCCTTAAAACTGTCACAACTTGATTGGGAATTGTGAGAATAACTTCTGTAGAAAAATGACAAATAATTTATCTGATGTATTGATGTCTGTACATAGGGCTGTATAAGTTGGGTGTGTCTTGCTTTACTACTGTACGTAAGTAACTAGAGCTAGATGGATAATGATTTAAGACAGAAGGAAATAGTGCAATAGGTAATAATTCACTTAGCTAGCTCCCCACTGGCATTAGAACAGCTGCAGAGCTGAATTCATTAAGCCTTGCCCAGTACATCATCTTCCCTAGTCAGTCCTTTAAATCAGTGCAGGACGTATCCAATTCAGATTAAAAAAAAAAACATGAGTTTTCTTATTTCTTCTATAGCTGCCTCTCTAGGACAGGAAGTCACAAGAGAAATAGTTAGTGGTATTTTTGGTAATACATTTTAATTGCAGGTCAAAAGAAGAGGTAACTAGAACATCCTTTAAAGTTGAGATCTATATAAGATACGAGGCACACAGTTTTAAAAGTTAATTTCTTACAGGTAATATGATAGTGGTACAAATATAAATAGACTGCTTACTATCCAGTTACATGCCTGATATACATCAGAAAGTAGTTCATAAATGTCTTTGGCACTTTTTCTACATAGTCTTTAGCGAAGGGCAGCAAGTTACATGGTTTGGTTTTGTCTTAAATAGTAAACAGTGAGTATCTGCGTACAAGCTTCCCTTCCTTCCCCCTTAATTCCTTTCCTTACATATAATCATAGAACTGAAAGGGAGCTCAAGAGATCATCTAGTCCAGTCCTCTGCACTCATGGCAGGACTAAGTATTATCTAGCCCATTCCTGACAGGTGTTTGTCTAACCTGCTCTTAAAAATCTCCAATGATGGAGATTCCACAACCTCTCTAGGCAATTTTATTCCAGTGCTTTACTACCCTGACAGTTAGGATGTTTTTCCTAATGTCCAACCTAAACCTCCCTTGCTGAAATTTAAGCCCATTGCTTCTTGTCCTATTCTCAGAGGTTAAGAAAAACAATTTTTCTTCCTCCTCCTTGTAACAACAGTTTTCAAGTATATAAAAGGTTATTATGTCCCCTCTCAGTCTTCTCTTTTCCAGACCAAACAAACCCAATGTTTTCAATCTTCCCTCACAGGTCATGTTTCCTAGACCTTTAATCATTTTTGTTTTTCTTCTCTGGACTCTCACCAATTTGTCCACATCATTCCTGAAATTTGGTGCCCAGAACTGGACACAATACTCCAGTTGAGGCCTAATCAGTGCGGAGTAGAAAGGAATAATTACTTCTTGTGTCTTGCTTATAACTCCTGCTAATACATCTCAGAATGATGTTCGCTTTTTTTGCAACAGCGTTACACTGTTGACTCATATTTAGCTTGTGGTCCACTATGACCCCCAGATCCCTTTCTGCAGTTCTCCTTCCTAGGCAGTTATTTCCCATTTTGTATGTGTGCAACTGATTGTTCCTTCCTAAATGGAGTACTTTGCATTTGTCCTTATTGAATTTCATTCTATTTACTTCAGACCATTTCTCAAGTTTGTCCAGATCATTTTGAATTTTAATCCTATCCTCCAAAGCACTTGCAGCCCTTCCCAGCTTGGTATCATCCGCAAACTTTATAAGTGTACTCTCTCTGCCATTATGTATCATTGATGAAGATATTGAACACAAACAGACCCAGAACTGGTCCTGGCGGGACCCCATTCGTTATGCCCTTCCAGCATGCCTGTGAACCACTGATAACTACTCTCTGAGAATGGTTTTCCAACTAGTTTTGCACCAACCTTATAGTAGCTCCATCTAGGTTGCATTTCCCTAGTTTGTTTATGAGAAGGTCATGTGAGACAGTATCAAAAGCTTTACTAAAGTCAAGATACCACTTCCCCCCATTGACAAGGCTTGTTACCCTGTCAAAGAAAGCTATCAGGTTGGTTTGACATGATTGTTTTTGACAAATCCATGCTGATTGTTACTTATCACCTTATTATCTTCTAGATGTTTGCAAATCGATTGCTTAATTATTTGCTCCATTATCTTTCCAGGTACAGAAGTTAAGCTGACTGATCTGTAATTTCCTGGGTTGTCCTTATTTCCCTTTTTATAGATGGGGACTATATTTGCCCTTTTCCAGTCTTCTGGAATGTCTCACCTCTTCCATGACTTCTCAAAGATAATTGCTAATGGCTCAGATATCTCCTCAGTCAGCTCCTTGAGTATTCTAGGATGCATTTCATCAGGCCCTGGTGACTTGAAGACATCTAATTTGTCCAAATAAATTTTAACTTGTTCTTTCCCCATTTTAGCCTCCTCTGTTCCTACCTCATTTTCACTGGCATTCACTATGTTAGACGTCCAATCACCACTAACCTTCTTGGTGAAAACCGAAACAAAGAAGTGATTAAGCACCTCTGCCATTTCCATATTTTCTGTTGTTATTTTTCCTTCCTCACTGAATAATGGGCCTACCCTGTCCTTGGTTTTCCTCTTGCTTCTAATGTATTTGTAGAATGTTTTCTTGTTACCCTTTATGTCTCTGGCTATTTTGAGCTTGTTTTGTGCCTTGACCTTTATAATTTTGTCCATACATACTTGTGTTTTTTGTTTATATTTATCCTTTGTAATTTGACCTAATTTCCACTTTTTGTAGGACTCTTTTTTGATTTTTAGATCATTGAAGATCTTCTGGTTAAGCCAGGGTGGTCTCTTGCCATACTTCCTATCTTTCTTATGCAGTGGGATAGTTTCCTCTTGTGCCCTTAATGTCTTTTTGAAAAATTGCCAACTGTCTTCTATTGTTTTTCCCCGTAGACTTGCTTCCCATGGGATCTTACCTACCAACTCCCCGAGTTTGCTAAAGTCTGCCTTCTTGAAATATATTGTCCTTATTTTGCTGTTCTCCCTCCTACCATTCCTTAGAATCATGAACTCTATTGTTTCATGATCACTTTCACCCAATCTGCCTTCCACTTTCAAACTCTCAACCAGTTCCTCTCTATTTGTCAAAATCAAATCTAGAACAGCCTCTCCCCTGGTAGCTGTATCCACCTTCTGAAATAAAAAATTGTCTCTAATACAGTCCAAGAATTTACTGGAATCTGTGCCCATCTTACTCTCTGTGGGAATTGTTATATATTTTTTTTCTTTACTGTAGGACAAAAGTCTGATAAGGCACCCACTGAAGTCAATAGAAAGACTCCTATTGACTTCATTGGACTTTGGTCACCCATTCTACACCCAAAATACCTCTTTTGTTTGTCAGTAACAGGAAATAAAACACTAGTGAAATGTGAAACCATGAATGTCAAGTATTCTTGTAAACATTTCACACGTCTACTTCGAGATTATTTGTTGCTCATGTGTGTTGCATGTAGTCACTGTCCCAAATTCTGTCAGCAGGGTAAGATTTTGCAGACATCCTCACATTTCCTCTCTTCCATTTTCATTGTAGCTGTTGTCACCATGGAAAATCCATCCTTTCTTTCAGAAAATACGGTTGTAGGGAATTTGTATAAATGAATGTACACTGGGGTGTAAACTATATGCAGGAATAGTACTACAACTTTTATCCAGAGAGTTTCAAATTCCCTAGAAACTGACTTACACATTTCCAGATATTTTAATTCAGAAGCTCCAGATTCTTTGAGTGTTTTCCTATATATTTTTCACTGATGGAGCATCTGTACCCCGTGCATTTGACTTCTGAGTTCTGTGATTTACAGTGTCCATTGGGGGCCAGGCCTGCACCTTGAGTGTCCTTGTGCCTCCCAGTTGATGGCAGAAAGTCACCCTCAACTATCACTCAGTTCCTCCTCACTACCTGGGGCTTTGATTTGGAACTTTCCAGTGTCTGAATCTCTTCACTCACTGTGCAGCCATAAAACTCTTTGCAAATAGTTACTGTTAGTTAAGGCCAGAATCTTGCAAACAATTTACCTGCATGCTTAACTTTGCTCTGCAAATGGATAGCTTAGTAATAAGATTAGTGTAGTGTTTCCATTTTCCTTCTCCCTATTTTGATTTATTCTCTCACTTTGGAAACTTGTTTCCTGCAAAAACTGCCTGGTACTGGCTTCTACCTTCCCTGGCAGAACAGAAGTCTCTAGAATTCAAAGATTGCCCCTGTTACAAGGCAGTAATGCCTCTTAATGATGTGTAGGGGGAAAAGACAGGTGCTCACTTTGTAAGTTGTTCTCAAAGAAAATCCAAAAAGCTAGGGAGATAGCTGATGGACAAATCCATGCATCATTCCTCAGACCCCACAATCTCTGCGGCTGAACATCTGAAGCAATTATTATCTAAAAGTGCTTTCAGATGGACATCCTTCTCCACTGCTAATAGCTGTTACAGGAGGGAAAAAGAGCGTTCAGATCCCAAGGGGGAAGAGATTTAGATATCCTTCATGGGACTCTAGCTCAACCGCTCTTCGTCTCCAAATCTTCCTATTTAACTTCAGAAAAGGATAGCACAAGGCCTAAAAAAGATCCCTCTACAACTTACTCAGACTCCGGTCACTGAGCCTTAGTACAGATCTCCTCTGAGTGAAAAACATAGCCTAGTTGGTATATAGCACCAAAGTGCATGCTACTGCCATTTTCACTACTACTCCATTACCAGGGCTGTCAATTCACCTGACTTCAGTACCAGAGTTTTCAGTAAAGGAACTTAAATGGCAACAGGAGACCTATCTGTCTTACTGGTACTAGACTCTTAGCTATCACTTAAGTACCCCCTTGAGTGCTGAGTGCTTCACAGAACTGAGTACCGACTATAAGTCACATTCAGTGAGGGTTGGAGTACCAAAACAGACCATTGGGTTATGGAGATCATAGAACTGGGATACTCCACCCAGTTTCTCACCCTTCCCACCCTTTCCTTCCCCAGCCAAGAAATATTTACTAATTGTGGTCAACTCGCTGTAGATCTTTTTGCAATGCCAAACAGCAAAAAATATTTAGACTTGTGCTTCAGTGGAGGTCAGGATGATAGATTCATAGATTTCAAGGCCAGAAGGGAACACTGTGACTTTCTAATGTGACCTGCTGTATACCAGGCCATAAAGTTTCCCCCCCGATAATTCCTGTTTGGACTGGAGCATATCTTTTAGAAAGTCTTGATTGCCAGTTATGGAGACTCCACCATTAATTAATTAAACTCCTAGCAACTACCTCCATCAAATTTGGGCACTGCTTGTGAAACACCATCAGTGGAATATACATGGAGAATCACACAAAGAAGAAGAAACAGATACTTACTTTACGGTATAACTGGTTCTTTGAAATGTGTTGTCCATACATATTGCACAATCCACCTGCCTTCTCCACAGCTACGGAGTCTTGTAACATCTGGATTCTGTATTGGCAAAGAAATGGCTGGACAGCTAGGGTTGCCCTGCCCTTGATGTCCTCTGGTGGGAACCATGAGGACAATCAGGGTCCAGGCGTGATCCCCAACAGACACTGTTGGCCAAAAGAATCTGAACTCAAGTGCACAAGGCACATACATGCCATTAGTGGCACATATATGAACAACACATATCAACAATAGCCACAGTTACTCTAAGGCAAGTAACCAGTTTCTTTTTTTTTAAATAGAATTACTCCCCTCTTTAGGTTTAAATAGAGAGCAGCTAATCTATTTAATTTACTTCCCTATCACCGCACACTGGTGGTTTTTGTCGTTAAGGTGCATGTACTAAACAGGGATGTGTGGCTTCTATTTACAGATTGCAAGATAAAGGGCACAGCCTATTTAGCAGAAAGTTCAACTGATTGCTGAAGTACAAACAGGCTCACACAGTAATTCTCCCCAAGAAACTACAAAAAGAAACTGCCACTTCTAGCACTGCTAGAAAGAGCTATAGAAATGACTGTGTATTGGATAATGCCCAGTTTATATCAGGCTATGTGAGTTTAAAGTAGTCAAAGGAATCACCTGCACTATTACTATAAGATCTAATTTATCAACTGCATCCGTTTCTAAGAGTATGTCTACACTGCAATTAGATTCCATGGTAGGCCTGTGCCAACTGACTTGGGCTTGCAGGATTGTTTCTTACAGCTCAGGCTAAGGGGCTGTTTAATTGTCATGTAGATGTCTGGGCTTGGGATGCAGTCCGAGCTCTGGACCCTTCCATTTTGCAGGGTCCCAGAGGCTGGGCTCTGGCCTAAGCCCAAATGTCTACTCTGCAATTAAACAATCCCTTAACCCAAGCCATAAGAAACGATCTTTGTTACTAACAGCATATACCTATGTGTTCTTGGTAATCCCTTTGGCATGGGGTGCTCAGAGAATCGTCCAGTGAGTTTCCATGTTCAGAACAACAGGTTTTTATTGGGTTTGCAGAGTCATGTGCAAGGTTCAGCCAGAGGTTTTTTTTTTCTCCTTGCACTTCATCCCCTTTTATTTATAAAGTAGAGGAAAGCAAGCTACAGGAAGCAGACCCTCAGTAAAGTTAAAGATCATGTACAAGCAGCTTTTTGCTCTCCAGTCCCTAGGTAAATTTCTTCCTCCTTCCAGTTGTTTGGCTAGTGGCACTCTCTCTAGGCTTGTTGCCAGGACAGCCAGCCCTGCACTGGAGAGACTCTGTCTTTGTTGCCTTGCACCCTGTGTAGATATTTGCACCAGTGCAAAAGGGATGTAAAATGCTACCAAATCAGAATAGTAGCATTTTACAAGCACTCTGCAAAACTGTGATTGACTACAAAGGGATCAAGGCCTGGGGGAAATAAGGCTCAGAGAGCTCTGCTTAGCTCTTTGTATCATGCTTTACAATATATGCCATCTAACCTTCTGTTATCAAAGGGCTAACAAGTTTTTATTTCTCAGTTACAGACACAAAACACCAATCCAATAATGCTAAACTGTAATTCCAATGGATCCAATAAACCATTTCAGGTATTAAGCGTAAATAATAATACAGTTCCTTGTACAATCCATAAACCCTTTTACTCCTTTTAAATCCAGGTCTTGAGCCTCATAAGAAAGAAAAATCCAGATGAAAAGAGCAAATATCTCCCCCCCCCTTAGAATTCCTAATAAACTGTTCCTCCCCCAGTCATTCTACTTTAAAGAGGCACACAGCCTGTTTCTGATTTTCCCACTCTCAAACTGCAGAATAGCTTAGGCAGGTGAGTTTGGTTACAAGGGGACAAACAGGGACAGTTTTAACCCCCTCTTCAATTAATTCTTGTGATTTCTTCTGCAGATGATCACTAATGCTTTCCTTGAAGTTTTTCCTTAATCTGTAATTGCCCTGGAAGAGGGAAAGAGAAGGGGGGAAAAGGAGATGCTTTGATCAGTTATAATAGAGAGAGGGTTGAGATATATATATATTCAGACCAGGATTAAACCTCTAGATCAGGCATATACTCAGCCTAAAAGAACTTGAACCCCAATGGCCCTGATTCTCTACTGCCTAACACCTCATTATTCTGATTTGGTAGCATTTTACCACCCCGCTGGCACAAGTGTAATGACTATACTGGGTGCAAGGCAGTGAAGAATCAGGTCTGATGTCTTTTTTCTAGCTCCCCTCATATTGGGCCAATAAACTTTTTAAGATGTTTGAGTTTGTGCCAAAAGAAGCATGATTTTATTTTGCCTGAATAAAATAATTTGGAATGCTACTTTGTTTTTTACCATGTGCTCTCTGCAATGACTGGCAGTCCTCTTAAATATCATCAGTAACTCCTGCCATGCAGATCCATTGGGTGGGCCCCCAGAAGAAAGTCATTTAAAGAAACAAGTAGTGATTTTAACACTGTTTTCCCCTTAACAGTAGGAGCATACAATAAATTTTGAAAACCTATGCATATGGACACTGAAATTTTGTCCTAAAATTAATACCTATGCAGGTATTCTGGAATCATGTGAAAAACTCAAAAGACTCTAATGCCTCATTTGGACAGCTGGCCCAAGGAAATACACTGACTGTCCTAAATCCTGCAATGGTAAATGCTCATTCGTATGCTTTAGGGACAGCTCATTCCTTCAGTAGTCACTCTGTCCACCATGCATTCCATAAATGGCACTGAACTTTGAGGGTAACATGAATCTATGGTCTAATTCACCTTCTACCAACACTTGCTGGTTAATGTTCTGTCCCCTCCTCCCGTGAAGTGCTTACATCATCCAACTCTTGTTTACACTTACTAAGCTGATGATTCAGTCCTTGGGAATGGTCATACGATCCATCTCAGCCTCTCTTTGCCATCTTTACTCTGGCTCCTAACACTCTTACTTCCTTTTCTAGTTGACCTCAGACTCCCTCAGTCCTGGGCTGTTCTAGTCCCAGCCTTATGAGGGCTGAGAAATCTAACCAGTCTCTCCCCAGAAATATTGGCCATGTTCAGGTGGAGGCTGAGAAAGAGAAGTAACAATGCTTTATCCTGCAGAAAAAATTAGGCTGGCCCCAGACACACAAGAATCAATGAATGGAGGCTAATGGGAACCCAAGCTGAATCTCCAACTCACCAATGTACCATGGGGACCTAAACAGAGTGCCAGACCCAGTGGGGAACTGCGGGAACACAGACAGAGTCCCAAACTCAGCAAGGTACCATGGAGAGCAAATGGATTTCCAAACTTGACAGGGTACCGTAGAAGCCCAAAAAGAGTCCTAACAAGATCCAGATTGGATTCTGCATTAAGCAAACTACCATAGGGATTCAAACAGAACCACCCCAACAAACAGAGGCCCAGATGAAGGGTGGGGTATAGAAATAGGACTTTGGGAGGGGGAAGAAAGTAGTGGATACCCATGTTATGGCTCCTATCCTGAAGTGGTGAGCTTATAGCTTGATTGGAAATAGCAGAATGCAAATTACAGAACCTCCAACTCAAGAAAGAACAAATTACCACAGATCTCTGGTTCACTAAACAGGAAAAAGGACATTTACTCCTCATGGTTCATGAACTTGAGACTAAGGTAGAAATTCTGCACTCAGACAGAGAAAGGCTTATGCATGCAGGGACCTTACAGTTTTCACTGCTTGGACTTCATGTTGCTTGTGTCCAGTGAATCTGGAGATGTGACTTTGACCCCAGAGTATAAAACTCTGTTTGACTGGGAGTAGGGGTTTGTGCTGGAGCGACTGTGCTAGGAAACCTGGGACTGGGAACACACTCCATGACCTAGAGGAATCTAGGTGAAATGCTGTGTGAGGTGTTAATGATATAGTGAAAGATTAAGGGGAGTGTTTTGGTTAGGCTGGGAAAACTTTGGAATCCTGAAGTGTGTTATAAAAAATGTCTTTGTAAACAGAACAGAGAAAAAACAAGGTTTTGGAGTTTTGCTTTGTTTTCCTCCCTGAAAAGAGGGGAGGCGTGGCATAGGGTACCTGGTCCCTGTGAATAGAGCTGAGTCAGAGCAGGTGGGTCCATTCAGTTCAATTAAAGCAGGCTGGTCTATACCTGAGCCTACAAAAGACTGGAAATGAGCGGTGGTGGCAGGATGATTGACATAGGTTGAGCCTGGGGAAGAGAAACAAAGCCACAATGCAGTGGAGCTCATTCCAGGGGGTGGTACCTTAAGCAAGAGGCTAGGTGCTCAGGGAAGCAGCCCTGGGGGTTTCAGAAAGGAAGCAGAGCTGGCTAGAACTGGGTAGCTGTCAGAGCCAGGAGTACTAGAGATCCCTGGGAGAGGTGACCCTGAAGTCTGAGACAAAGGGGTAAGGTAAAAGATTGTTCTCTGTTTGCTTACTTGTCTGTTTTAAGAAAATAAGCCAACTTTAAGGAGAATGGATATGGCAGTATATGTGCTTGGAAGCTGGGGAGAAGTCCTGCCCTATGACACTTACCAGGAGGTAGATTCCTCTCATTTCTGTTTATGAACACACAAGTGAAAATGGGGTAAAGAGTCCTTATGGTATTTATTCTAATGGCTGTGGTGGAAGGGTATTCCATGCCCCTGCTATTATAGGATGTGAGCTTGCTGAGTCACCCCATCAAATGATGAAATGGATGCTGCCCTTTTGAAAGCCTACCATTGATTTTTATCCATTTGAGTCTTTCTTATAAATTACAGGCCTATATTCTCTTTTAAATGTTAGTTCTATATATTAAGTCTATTTGAGTCTTTGCTGACACTTTTATGAAAGTTATGATAGGTATTCATAAGGTACCTGTCATCTTGCCTTGAGCGCCAATCATTTAGCACCCATGAGTAAATTTTACGTGGAATAGTCTAGCTATGTAGTCAGAGATCAACAAAATATTATTAAAAATTACATATTTTCACAGGGAATGAGTATATATTGCTATATCGATTGCCAAGGGTACACCAAGCTGAACGTAGATATATGATCGGTATCCGCATCTAGCTGCAACTACCCTCAGCAAGGAATGCAGTGAACATTTACAGTGAAAAATTTTTTAGAACTAAATTTGTATTAATGAGGTTATCAGGATTCAAATTATTACAAAAAACATGAAGGGAATGAATAATAATTAATCTGTTTTTAACGTCTGACTGCTTAAAATTTTTCTACCAGCTTCATTGTAGCAGAACAGATGTTTTTGCAGTACTTTTCGAAGCATGAGTAAGAAGCAGGCAGAAACATGGTATTATATGAGAACTTTGATATTCCTCAGGTTTTTTTTAGTAGCTTAAGGTGAAAGGATAAAAATTTAGCTACTGGACCAGGGAAAGGTCAAAACCGGTGTTAAAAGGTGAATTCACTTAGAACAATGCCTTGTTGCTCATAATTTATAAATTGTCCGTTACAACTGAAATTAGCATTTTGAGTAAATCAGTATTCTTTTGCCTTCAGCTATCGTTCTTGAGAAGTGAACTCCTTTCTGATACTAATTGCACAAGGAAGCTTAGCCACTAAGCCAGAAAGGTCAACTTTTTCTTGATAACTTTTTTTTCCCCTTATTCCTCTTATTCAGTAGTAGTTTTACATTATTGTATTAACATGTTTATAGCTATTATGATTTAATGATGCATTTATAAAATCAACCATAATAAAATGATTGATTAAATCATTTTAAACAAATTTTTACTTCAAAGGGAGTTGAATATTGATGCATCAAACTTAATTTCTAATTGTTCAGATGATTAAAGGAATTTATTGTTTTAGAGGCTCTGATCTTGTTTGATTCAGGTAATCCCCAGTGTTCATGCAGCATTCCTCAGAAATCAGCATGGTTCTGTGTGGCCCCACTTGCATAGACTCAATTGTGGGATCAGGGTGTGTGCATGTATATGTTTTAAATAGTGTTGGAGCCATGTGACTGCTGGAATGCTGTGAGGGAACCACACCCTCAAGGCCATGTCCTTGCCAGCCTTTATCACCAGGAGTTTCCATTGAAAACAACCTGAAGGCCTCTTTCCAAGGCACCAGTGTTGCACTGCCAATATTTTAACAAGGGACTCCAACATCAACAGTCCTCTGTACCTTGTGATAAACCTCAGAGTGTGTGTGTAAGACTTAGTAGGAAGACAAATGAGTAGATTTCGCAAACAAAAAAGCTCAACAATGTTTATAATTTCTTCCTGAAAAATACTGTTAATCTAGCTCAATGTCCTGCTGAGGAGTAATGTGTAAGTCAGCTGTAGACGGGATGATTTAGTAGCGTTTGGAGATGGGGAGATCTCCCCCTGTAGTAGCAATGTCACCCTTGAATCTTCCCTTCAGTGCAGTGGTGGAAATTTTAACAAGGGCCTCTTCTTCCTCAGTAGTAGGCGCTGAGTTCATTGCTTTCATATCACTCCCTAGATGGAAATCAGTATTTAAACTTCAGACTTCTGCACAGTAGTACACTACTACTAGGCAACTTAGCTGCCTCATTGGTCTGTGTGTTGGTCTGAAGCTGTACAAGAAGGAACTCTTTGCTGCCATCTATTAGTGAATCAATGAAGAGACAATGAGCAAACCTTATTTGCAGGTTTCCTACTCACCAACCCAGTGTGAACATTTTGGTTGTTTGGTTTAAAATTCTCTTTAAACTTGAGCTGTATGGGTAAAGAAATGTTGTTATCCTTATTGTGTGATTAAAAGATCAACACAATTGTACTTGGTGTGCCCTGAGTACAGAATCCCAATATTTAAAATCTCAGTCTTGCACAGCTCAGTAGTGAGCTCAGATTTAAGCCAAACAGAAGGGGGTTAGAAAGTATGAATTCCTGTTGGCAAGGAGTCTTCTCCACAATCCTATGTACTCCTGAAACCCTCTTCCCCCTTTCACATTGTAACACTAGAGCTGAGTGAACTCTGGTAAGCATTCCCCCTATCTGGAGGCATTATGGCTGAAATCATATAACTGGGTTATAGGTGGAAAAGGACAAACTCCTCAAACAAGCAGCAGTGCTCTCCCTACCCAGTATTGCTCAAGTTGTTACTGTAGCTGGATTAGGTGATTAAGCATCCAGGCCAGACCTGGCTAGAAACTGTCTCTGTGCCATATTTTGCTATGCCACAATAATGTTTCAGTGGGAGATGGCAGAGAGGTGGTAGCAAGGTGTCTTCATGGAAGTCAGACAGCATGCTTGTTGGGCCTGGAAATTAACCTGAGTATATGCCCATACTTTGGGACTTCACTAACCAGTGACAACAAACTTTGAGTGTGAGACAGCAGAGGGGAAAGTGATGTATTGTTTATGCTATTAGGTGGGGAAACTGAGGTGAAAGACTACTGCCAAAGAATCTGTGGGGATGACCATTTTTTAATTATATTGATTTGGGAAAACAATAGTGTTCCTTTCCCCCCTTAATAAAGATTTCCTTGTCTTGTACACCGACTCAGTGCTTAAAAGATGGAAAGTATTGCCTGTTAAGGACACCCAGTTTTGTTTGTGGAGACTTTAAGAGGAGGCCCTAGATATTTGAATATTACTTTTAGTTGTCAACACCTGGCAGAAGGGTTATATTATATTTGTTTTCTGGTGTGAGGTGGGGATAGCAACTATGTCAGTATTACACGTTAAAGGGAAGAGGCAAGAAGTCATAGGGCTTCACTCAGTTATATTGGTGTAAATCTGGTATGCTGAACTCGGTAATGTTGGTGTGACAGAATCAGGTCTATGTTTGTCCACTGTTATGCTCTGTTTGAAATCACTTGAGCTAAGAACTTAGCCAGTTGCTGTAAAGATCAAGAGCCATTGTGTTCTGCAAAACATGGTGAAAATTGATAACACATCTTCACTTTCATAAGAATTTCTTCTGTGAATGGGTTTTTGATAATTCTGTAAACCATGCAAATCTCCATTATCTCACATTGTTCTGCTTCAAAAATCATATGGCAACTTCTGTCATTTAATATCTAATTAGAGTTAATCACATGTTCTTTGGGGGGGGAAACAAGACTTGTTTACTTTCATCTTCCTTCCTTCAAAATTATGTAAATGTGACCCTTGGGTCTAACTAGTTGGGCTAGCATTCAAATTAACTCCTCAAGACCAATTATGTCCTAGGTCCTTACACAGGTGAGTAGACCTCAAAGAGATCAGAAGGGCTTCAGCACTTCCCCTGCTATCTAATTGCAGTCTGTAGCAACTGAGCCCCTAGGAAAGATACAATATTGTTTAGCTATGTTCCAACAGCCCACCTACAAAGTAGTAGACTTGGCAAATGCATTAGTATGCCAGCTTGTAGACTTAAGTGCCTGATATTAAATGTGTTTTAATTTTGCTAGAAATCATGCACATAGCAAGTAAAAATAACCTGATTAATAAGCTCATTTAGAGTCTATCTCAAACCTTTATGTGGGAGAGAGGAAAAAATGGTGATTCCTCAGGAAAGTTAATACAGCTAGGGTTTGTTTCATCCCTTTTGCAGAGTCCCTTCTCCCCTCCACAGAGGTACCTAGGGTACAGAATATTTTTGTAGGACTTTGCAGCACAATTCAATACTGGAGGTGGGGAAAGTCCCACAAAAGTAACTTATTTTCATACAACTTTGATCTGCAGTATCACTTCATCTAAAAGAAAAAATACCTCTGGGCATTTTCGTCTCCATTTTAATCACACCTGTTAGATACTGTATTTTTGTTAAATGGATGAATGTATGTCATGCTTAACATCAAAAAGATGTAGAATGAGCTTGATTTGTTTGATTTTTGGTTAATAGGTTGTACTCTGAGTTTAGTAGACTATAATTTGAAAAGCTGAGAAATGACTTCATCATGTAAGATACATATATTCTCCCAGTACACTTCTATGCTTCACATGGGGATGTTACAAGATTAATACTTTTAAATCCATTATGATATTTGTGCTGCTATACTCATTTTATATTAGTGATAATTAGGGCTGGCAAGCAATTAAGAAAATTAATCGTGATTCAAACATTAATTGCGTGATTAATAGAATACCTTTGATTTAAATATTTATGGATGTTATCTACATTTTCAAATATATTGATTTCAATTACCAAACAGAATAGAAAAGGTACAGTGCTCACTTTCTTGTTTTGGTTTTACAATGAAAATATTTGTAATCAAAAATAAAAATAGCATATTTCACTTCACCTAATACAAGTACTGTAGTGCAATCTCTTAAACATGAAAGTTGAACTTACAAATGTAGAATTATGTACAAAAAAAACCTGCATTCAAAAATAAAACAATGTAAAACTTTAGCATCTACAAATGCACCCAGACCTACTTCAGCCAATTGCTCAGACAAACAAATTTGGTTACATTTGCAGGAGATAACGCTGCCTGCTTTTTGTTTACAATGTCACCTGAAAGTAAGAACAGGCGTTCGCGTGGCACTGTTGTAACCAGCATCTCAAGATATTTGTGCACTAAAGATTCATATGTCCCTTCATGGTTCAACCATCATTCCATCGGATGTCTCCCCATGCTGCTGATGGGTTCTGCTCGATAACGATCCAAAGCAGAGCGGACCAATGCATGTTCATTTTCATCATCTGAGTCCGATGCCACCAGCAGAAGGTTGAATTTCTTTTTTGGTGGTTTGGGTTCTGTAGTTTCCGCATTGCAGTGTTGTTCTTTTAAGACTTCTGAAAGCATGCTCCACACCTTGTCTCTCTCAGATTTTTTGGAAGGCACTTCAGATTCTTAAACCTTGAGTCGAGTGCTGTACCTATTTTTAGAAATCTCACAATAATACATTCTTTGCGTTTTGTCAAATCTGCTGTGAAAGTGTGCTTAAAACAAACTTTGCTGGGTCATCATCCGAGACTGCTATAACATGAAATATATGGCAGAATGCCGGTAAAACGGAGCAGGAGACATACAATTCTCCCCCAAGAGAGTTCAGTCACAAATGTAATTAACACTTTTTTTTTTTTTTAATAAGCATTATCAGCATGGAAGTATGTCCTCCAGAATGGTGGTTGAAGCATGAAGGAGCATATGAATCTTCAGCCTATATGGAACGTAAATACCTTGCAACGCTAGCTACAAAAGTGCCATGCAAATGCCTGTTCTCACTTTCAGGTGACGTAAATCAGAAACAGGCAGCAGTATCTACTGTAAATGTAAACAAACTGGTTTGTCTTAGCGATTGGCTGAACAAGGACTAGGACTGAGTGGACTTGTAGGCTCTAAAGTTTTCCATAGTTTTGTTTTTGAGTGCAGTTATGTAACAAAAAAAATCTACATTTGTAAGTTACACTTTCATGATAGAGATTGCACTACACTACTTGTATGAGGTGAATTGAAAAATACAATTTCTTTTATCATTTTTACAGTGTAAGTATTTGTAATAAAAATTAGTCTAAAGTGAGCACTATACACTTTGTATTCCATGCTGTAATAGAAATCAATATATTTGAAGATGTAGAAAAACATCCAAAAGTATTTAATTTCAATTGGCATTCTACTGTTTAACTGTGCAATTAATCATGATTAATTTTTTAATTGCGTGAGTTAACTGCAATTAATCAACAGCCCTAGTGATAATACTTAGTCTGTTCAGAATGCAAGGAATCAAATACTTTTATTCAGATTTAAGAACTTATTCTGGAAATGTTCATGTTAAGGACACTGCAAGATATACAAATGTTCTTACTTTACCATTTTGTTTTTCTGGAGATGAAGTTGCTCAGAGACACAACCTTTCCCCTAAAGAATATGATTACTGCCTTCTCAGTAGAAAGAAACTTCTTGAGGTGAATGATGCTAGCAGACCAAGTGGCAGCTTTTGCAAGGCCCCTAGGCCTCAACTGAACACTGACCAGTACATAGCTGGAAACCAGTCTGCCTTACCTGTGTGTTAGTGTTGTTACAATGCTTGTAGAATGCTGCATGTAGTAATCTCACTTATAAAATGTGTACCCCATGCTATAAGTTTATATTTGCATTGTAAACCTCTGTAATTGTGTCATCAAACAGGAAAGGAACATATAATAATGTAAAATGCTGGCATCCTACAAAAGGTGTTAGGTCCTGGTCACCAAGAAGGCCCATTGAAACCAAATGAGCCATTGTGAAATATCAAAGAATAGAGGCTTTAATTTGTCCCCCCAACACCAATGAAGAGGAGATGTGCATGTGGACTCATCCTTTTAACTTGAACTCTAGGGGGAGAGACTAAAAATCCCTGACAAGAAGAAACTGGATTTCTTTTTGCTTGGACTGGGAGAGCAAGATTTCCATGTATAAGCAAGGGATTTGCAGTTCTTGGCCTGGGTTAGCCGTAAAGGACTTAAAACTTTCTTATTATAGAAACCACTTTTTGGAACCCAAGGGCTTGTCTTCACTACAGGGGTAAGTCAACCTAAGTTATGCTATCCAGCTACGTGAATTATTCACGTAGCTGGAGTAGATGTAGCTTGGGTCGACTTACCCAGGTGTTTTCACTGCTCTGCGTTGGTGGGAAACTCTCTCTGGCTGACTTCCCTTACTTTTCTCGGGGAGCTGGAGTACCAGGGTCAACCAGAGAGTGCTCTGTTGTCAATTTAGCAGATATTCACTAGACCCAGTAAATCAATTCATGCTGCATTGATTGCAGCTGCATCGATCTCCCCAGAATGAAGACCAGCCCTAAGACTGTAACTCCTTTGTGTGTCTTTACCTACTTTAAACTTTCAAATAACTAAACATTTATTAACTAAGAAATAGAAATAAGATAAATTATTAGACGACTGGCTATAAGTGTTTTTGGGGTGGGATCTGAGGTGCAACTGACCTGGAGTAAGTGACTGGTCCTTTGGAACTGAAAGTAACCTGAATATTGCTGTGATTTTTACTGTAATGGACTATTTACCACAAAGGCTAGCTTACCTGGGTGGCAAGATAGATTGGAGTACCTAAGGGGACTGCCAGTGACTCCATGTTAAGGCTGTTATGCCCGGGGAGTTCATACTTGATGCTTGGTTAGTGAAATCTAAGTATAGAACTCAATCAGTTTGAGGTTTCTGCCCTGAGATTGGTACTCATGCTCCTGAGTCACTCCAGACCACTTGACAGTGACATCATTAATATATACCTAGGCAGTTTTTGGAAGAACATTGGTATTCTATAAGGTTGGTCACATGGCCACTTTGCAATGTAAATAATGTAATTCTGTGTACTTAAATTCTTCCCTCTGTTTTCAAACAGAAAAGGTATTCTTCACTTGCTATCCTAAACCATTGTGAAATATATTCTAAATATATTTAATCTGCACTGGACACTGTTTAACGGGTGCCACATTTAATGAGGGTGTGAAGTTTCTGGGTGTAATCCTTGCCCCATTGAAAAAAATGGAAGTTTTTCCATTGACTTGAGTGGGGATCATGATTTCATTTTGAGGTAGATTTTGAGCTGACCATTTACACCAGCTAAAGATCCCCCTGCAATGTGTGAGTAGTCTGCATTTCAGTTAAGTGCTAAGTCATAATCATATCTATTTACGAAGTACTTCAAAATATTTCATAATAAAAGGCACTCTAGAAATGTAAACCAAGGCATGTTCCTAACTTGCATGCTTGTTGTTTATCCAGTGTCCAAAACTGTGGTAGGCACCAATAGAAAGTCCTTCACTGCGTCAGCACCTCAGGAAAAGAAGATGACAAAGAAGGGGTGGGAATGGAAGAAGGGAAAGGCTATGAGTTTGTAGACAAAAATATTCTTACTGATCTTGCTTGACTCTGCATACTAAAGATTTCCATGTGGATTTTTTGTGATTTTCCACCCCCCCTCGCCCTTCAAGAAGCAGACAATGATAAGTACAAAAAAGAAAATGACATACGACTTGCATAGGTTTCAAAATACCATATACTTCATGGGATCTCCAGTAGAATTATGCTAACAGAATGCAGATAGCAATATCTGTTAAAGTGTAGGTGTATAACCAGACACTACATGTTAAGGTGGGGTTACAGCCATGAAATAGAAGCCTTATATGAAGAGGTAGGAAAGATGAAAAGGAGGGATTAGGTGAAATGGAGATCTGGCATTCTTTGAACCATTTTAACACTTCTATCCAAATGTTTCTAGAAACATGGTACAAAATTCTTCAAATTCATGTAACTGTTCTGAGGTGATAAGCTATCCTTTCTTTGATCAGAATGCCACTGCTCTATTCTGGGCATAAGCCTACTCTTCCATCTTTTGTAAAATCATATGCTTGGTGATAATTGCAGCCCTCAAAAGCCTTTGCGGCAGAGTTAAATCTATCTTAGCAGGTAAAATAACCCATGATATTTGACGGGTTTGGTCACAGAGACCCCCTTGGGACTGTCACCTGATATGCTAAAACTACCTCCAAGCCCGTTTTCTTTGTCAGCTTGGGACTCCAGAACCCTGTCTTGTTAAGCCAGACATGCTAGCCTGCTGCAACACAGACCCAGGGTCTGAACCACGCCCCTAAAGCTGCAAACTTAACTGAAAACAGCTCAGCAAGTACTCCTGTCTCCAGCAGCCAGACACCCAGTTCCCAATGGGATCCAAACCCCAAATAAATCAGTTTTACTCTGTATAAAGCTTATACAGGGTAAACTCATAAATTGTCCGCCCTCTGTAACACTAATAGAGATCACAGCTGTTTGCTCCCCCAGGTATTAATCACTTGCTCTGGGTTAATAAACAAAAGTGACTTTATTAAGTATAAAAAGTAGGATTTAAGTGGTTTCAAGTAATAACAGACAGAACAAAGTAAGTTACCAAGCAAAATAAAACAAAACACGCAAGTCTAAGCCTAATACATTAAGAAACTGAATACGGGTAAATCTCACTTTCAGAGATGTTCTAATAAGCTTCTTTCACAGACGACTCCTTCCTAGTCTGGGGCCAATCCTTTCCCCTGGTGCAGTCCTTGTTAGCTTCAGTTCAGGTGGTAACTCAGGGATTTCTCATGACTGGCCGCTCCCTTTGTTCTGTTCCACCCCCTTTTTATAGCTTTGGCACAAGGCAGGAATCTTTTGTCTTTCTGCATCCCTACCCCTCCTTCTAAATGGAAAAGCACCAGGTTTAAGATGGATTCCAGTTGAGGTGAAATGCTCACATGTCACTGTAAGACTTCTTTTTCATTACCTAGTTGCTGGAAGACGTGTACATAGGAAGGCTTGCAGGTAAACAAACCCATTCACAGTTAATTGATTCTGAAGCAGTCTTAATGGCTTCCACTTAAACCAGTATTACTGATGTAAATATGTTATATCTTATTTTCCTAACTCCAGACATAGAAATAGTACATGCAAACAAATAGGATGAACACACTCAGTAGATCATAAGCTTTGTAATGATACCTTACAAGAAACCTTCTGCATGAAGCATATTCCAGTTACATCATATTCACACTTACAAACATATTTCCATAAAACAAATGGCGTTCAATGTCACAATTACTCTCCACTAAGGTTTGACTGCTGAAGCTCTGTGTGTGTGTTCTATATTACTTGCTAGGATTACTCTTGATGGTAGCTTGATTTGTGATTGGTAAATACAGTTGCATCTAGTGTCTAAGTCAGTGACATGTCCCAATTCCCACTGAGGTCGATGGAAACCTTTCCACTGACTTCAGTGAGGTTGGATTTGGCCAGAACTGTTTGCTCTTACATTAATTAAAACTCAGATTTTCAAATTCAGATGCTGCTACTGGGTATAAATGTCCTCAAAACACCAAAGTTGCTAGAGCTGTAACTTGGATAATTGTGGATATAATTCAACATTTACATCCACTAACAGTCACAGGCCCAATGAAACCCTAGTTATACAAGGGATGAGTTTTGCCCATAGACTTCAGAGTGGTTTATCTTTAAAGATAAGGATCCAGGAAGGTAATATTTCAGTTTTTTGAAGCAATACTAATTAAGTTCCAGAGATAAAATAGATATAACTACTGCTTTTTATTAATAACTATATAATGTTTCATCCAAAGCCCTTTTAGGATCAATACACACATTCCCAATCACTTGGTGGGCTTTGGATAAGGCTCATAGAACTGTACTTGAAATTATGCAAGCAAGCTGGAGAGTTAATTCTAATTCAGACGAGATTCACTGAAACTTCACCCACTAAAACTGTATCCAAAGGTATTAAGTTCTGAACTCTGCATCAGAATGAACTGTCTTATAGGCTGATCTTACCAGATGGGACATTATTATCTAGGAAATTGTGAAGACTGACATACTTTCATGGGTGGCTCAGATGCAACACATCATAATGCATAGCTTGCAGCATACTTGGCAATTTTTATCCTCCAGACTCAGCATTGAGATTATTTTTTCTCAAAATGACTTTTCAGCATGCTCAGGTATTCATATTATTAAAGGAATGCCTTAACTTAGACTGGCATTATCAGAAGACATATTACTGATGCCTCTGTGGGAGTGAGAATAAGCCAGATATATTCCATCAATGCCTATTGTCTGGACAAATAGTATCATTTCAGAGAACCAGGAATGCCCTAGCCCTTGGTTTCAATAGCTGATGCAGCATGTAGTAAGTGGAATTCCATTTGCTATTGCCCCATCTTATTACAGCTGTTTAGAGCAAGCCCTGCACTTTCTTCCTTCAGCAGTGCTTACTTTGCTTCACTTTTTTTCATACATGTATTTGTTGTCACTTGAGCAGAAAAATGGCAAATTTGGGGAGGAAGAGGCACTGTATACTAATACTGTAGAAGAGATTTAGGGGTACAGAAAGCATGCATTTGTTGGGTGCCTGTATATCTACTATGATACAACAGGCCCATTGTCCAGAGTATTGGATAGGCACATACATATGCAAACGGTCTTTCTCAACCATTGAATAAGGCTGGTACTGCATAGTGCATTTCGTGAGTACTACCCATTTCTGCTACAACCTGTGTTAGCTCTACAAGATCTGAATAAACAGCTCAGGCCTCAAACTGAAGAAAAACTATTAGTAGCGAGGGTGGAGGAGAATTTCCTGGATGATCTGCACTGCTGCTTAATGGGAGTCTTGCCATTAACCTTAATGAAAGCTAGATCACACCACTGTACGATACATTCTTGCTTTAGAACACTGACAGAGTAGCTTTCTCTTACTCTATCCAATAGGAACAGTGAAAGCCTCTAAATTTGCATAGACAAACATTTTGCCCACAAGATATAGGTAGCTATAGATCTGCTCTGTCAAATCTTGGGTTCATATGCAAAATCTTTTATGCATGCAAAATTGCACCTCGGTGCTATTGTGATTGGCTCACTGTGAAAACCTCGGACAGAAAACCTTGAGAGAGAGAATTATACTTGCAAACTTAGTAGCTCAATTGAAAAATTTGGCTTTGAGTCAGGAAAATATGATGGAAGAAATTATAATGAAAAACATTACCATTTGCATTGGTATTGGTGAATGCATTTTGTTTAGGAATTTTCTGCATATGCCAGAAGTAGCATGTGTCATGTTGCTGTGGTTGTCATGGTAAAATATTCCATTTAAAGATAAAAATTGACTAACCTTATAAAAATCCATAGGGCAGTAACTATTGGCTGCACCTTGGCTTTATTTGTGCAGTACAGACTCCTTAGCATCAGAGGAAAAAATAGAATTAGCCCTTTAATTACAAATATCAGAGGGGTAGCCGTGTTAGTCTGGATCTGTAAAAAGCAACAGAGGGTCCTGTGGCACCTTTAAGACTAACAGATGTATTGGAGCATAAGCTTTCGTGGGTGAATGCCCACTTTGTCAGACGCATGTGCGCTTGCCCACTTCGTCAGACGTCACATGCGTCTGACGCAGTGGGCATTCACCCACGAAAGCTTATGCTCCAATACATCTGTTAGTCTTAAAGGTGCCACAGGACCCTCTGTTGCTTTTTACAGATCCAGACTAACACGGCTACCCCTCTGATATTTGTAATTAAAGGGTTAATTCTATTTTTTCCTCTGATGCTAAGGAGTCTGTACTGCACAAATAAAGCCAAGGTGCAGCCAATAGTTACTGCCCTATGGATTTTTATAAGGTTAGTCAATTTTTATCTTTAAATGGAATATTTTACCATGACAACCACAGCAACATGACACATGCTACTTCTGGCATATGNAACAGAGGGTCCTGTGGCACCTTTAAGACTAACAGATGTATTGGAGCATAAGTTTTCACATGCGTCTGACAAAGTGGGCATTCACCCACGAAAGCTTATGCTCCAATACATCTGTTAGTCTTAAAGGTGCCACAGGACCCTCTGTTCCTTTAATTACAGAATTTTTCAAATTCTGTAATCTGTCTTAAGGTTTGTAGAGCACACAGCAGCACAGTATCTATGTGATGTTTGTGTGAATCAGTGGGAGCTTGGGAAAACCAGTGAGGGGACGGATCAGAATAGGTAGCATGGGAGCCTCTATCTAGGGTGCTTTATGGCTGTCATCACTATAATATAGCTCGATGCCTCATAATCTTGAATGTATTTATCCTCACAACATCCCAGTTAGGTAAGGAAGTGCTATTGTCCCCATCTGTAAAGTGGTAATAATGGCAGAGCTGGGAATTGAGCATGAATCTGGGTGTCCCAAGGCCCAGCACCCTAACCACTGGGCAAGCCTTCCTTCCTCTCCTAGGCAGGGCCAGGCTGGAAGCAGGAGGCAGAGCAGTATCAAGATATAAATGAGGTATGTGGAGTAGGCGTGTAGGAATTTGATAGACCATGGTGCAGAAGATGTACCTTTGCTGGCAGGATGAGTGGAGGAGCTGCCACTGTGTGAGATATTCAGACTGATGCAGGAGGACAGATATTCAGAGGGTGAGCAGAGGTGCAGAACCAACTCTGAAATTTGGCTCTGTTGCAGAAATGATTGCAGCACAGTGTGGGGTGCAGCTACCCATGGGTCAGAAAAGTCAACCCTGAGATGCCATCCTCGTGGTGTATTGTAATTAATAGCTTCCAGCATTTTTTAAATTAACTCTAACATTAATGGACTGTTGATAAGACAGTTCAGCTGTGACCAAGTTTGAGTATATTAAGGCATTTATTTAAAGGAACATTTCCACACTTCAACAGACATTCAAAAACTATTTTATCCAAGGCACATATAACTGTTGGTTTTTGTATTTTCTTTACCCACAGTGCTGATTTCCATATTTGTGTGGAAGATAGACGTGCCTTTTGTACTCAGCCCCCTCTTCCTTGTCTTATTCAGTGAACCACACAAACCACTGTTATTGATGACAACGCTCAGTTGTGAAACTGGTTCTGATGTCAAATGCACATTTTGAGTCATCAATGAACAAATCAGGCATGTAAAGACTGATTTGGGGTGGGGGAGAGGGGAAGGATAGGCTCTGAGAGTTTGTTTGAATTGTGGTGAAGTGTTATGAACAGCTCCCTAAATGTGGCAATGGTTATATAACTTCTGCCAAACAATGCATTGACTGCTACTAGATTCAGTGTAAATTGTCTCCATGTCCCATGTTGACTTTTATCCATATCATAAAAACCACCACCAGAGTTGGCAACCTTAATAGCAATTTAACCACAGAAACCAAAGATTAGACACTGAGGATAAACTAACTTCTCAAAGTCCTCTCAGGTGAAAATCAAGGTACATTGACAAAGCAACATGGGAAGTTGGTACTGCTGCTGCCCATGTTGTACCTTGTTCTGTAGATAAATAGGACATTTTAGTGTCTCTCTCTCATGACTGAATCAGGCAAACATACACAGCACTAAGAGCCAGATGCAAGACCCATTGAAATCAACTGACAGATGTCCACTGACTTTACTGGGTTTTGGATCAAGTCCTAAATTCACTGAAATTTTTGAAGACTGTTTTGAGCAACTTCTTTAAATCCACTCTTGTTTTTCTGATTAAGAACAAATGTATCTAACAATCAATGCTGAACAACTACTTGCAATCCTCTTGAACGACTGCTTTTGGGTTTTACAAATACATTTCTTTTATAAATTAAATATATCAAACGTAATACTTTACATTTACCTGTTACAATGCCCATAGGTCTGGCTTTAGCAGAATTAATATCTCAGTTCTGAGAATGATTTTTAACTCCTTTTCTTAGATTATTTACATCACCTTGAAAACTAGCTATTTTGAAAATAGTGCTATGTAGTATGTATAGTGCTTTATCTTTTCTAACCTCCCTTCAATAATGAATGTTAGTATTTGGAGTGTGTACCATTTTTACATTAGTTTATTTCATTTAACTAAAACGGGCATGCATAATACTCATGAATAGATATGAGAGAGAGCCATCTTGTGGCTCACCCACAGTGCTACTGACAAAGACTCAGAACAATGAAGAGTTTACTGAGAATGAAAAATGTGTGTAATTCTGAAATCAATGAAAATGTTATTTATTAACTGGAAAATGAGGCCATAATCACCATTATGTGATTAAGTTAAGCAGTACAACCAACAAGCCTAGGAGAGGGATTATAAGGGTTAGTTTCTGATACTAATAATCCGAGAAGTATAGAACTGGAAGGGACCTTGAAAGATCTACTCCAATCCCTTGCACTAAAGGCAGGACTAAGTATTATCTAGATCCTCCCTGACAGGTGTTTGAAGGTTGTTTTATTAATTATTATTATTATTATTATTTATTATTATTTATTTAAGAATAGGTTGGACAGTGATGGAAATTCCACAACTTCCCTAGGTAATTTGTTCCAGTGTTTAACCATCCTGACAGTTAAGAAGCTTTTCCTAATGTCCAACCTAAACCCCCCTTGCTGCAATTTTAAGCCCATTGTGTCTGTCCTATCCTCGGAGGTTAAGAACAATTTTTTTTTCTCCCTCCTACTTTTAACAGCCTTTTATGTAGTTGAAAACTATTATGTCTTTCCCTTAGTCTTCTCTTCGCCAGATTAAACAAAACCATTTTTTCCAATCTTTCTTCATAGGTCATGTTTTCTAGACCTTTTTGTTCTCCTCTGGACTTTCTCCAATTTGTCCATATCTTTCCTGAAATAAGATACTGAGAACGGTCGCGATACTCCAACTGAGGCCTTCTCAGCGTGGAGTAGAAGGAAGAATTATTTCTTGTCTTGCTTACGATATTCCTGCTAATAAATCCCGAATTTTTATTTTATTTTTGAAAGTGTTACACTGAATCATATTTACCTTGTGATCCACTATGACCCCCAGATCCCTTTCTGCAGTACTCAGTGCCTGGCAGTCACTTTCCATTTTGTATGTGTGCAATTGATGCTTCCTAAGTGGAATATTTTTGCATTTGTTTTCATTGAATTTCATATTTACTTCAGACTATTTCTCCAGTTTGTTCAGATCATTTTGAATTTTAATCCTCTCCTCCAAAGCACTTGCAACCCTGTGACCTTGCACCCCATAATGCTTTATAGAAATATGCTTATGAGTGTAAATATAACTGGAAAGTGTTTTATGCTAGATATGTCATGGAACATATCTCTGCAAAGGTTATGATCTACTGGATATATTCAGCCTATTTGTATACATGTACCATTGTTGTATTCAAAGTTACGAATATTGACTATGTACTTGTTTAATGTTAAGTAGCCTCAGTGAAGCAGTTGGTCAGCTTCCTGAGAAAAGGCTATTCTCAGTAAGTGCCCAATCAAGAAACACTTAAGCTAACAATAAACTTTGAGATGCCAATCCACATCTGAGCTTTCCTGGGAGTGTGGCCTGGCTTGTAAGGAACTGAGTCATGCATGGACATGTGACTTGCCCATGTGACTCCAAAACTCCATCTTGGAGATGGATTCTGCATAGAAGAGGAGAAGGGGTTTCCACCTACAAGAGAGAGTCTATTTAAGCCCCTGGAAACCCCTCCATTTTGTCTTCAGCTGGCTCGAGAGAGAGCCTCTCCACCCCCAAAGGACACCTGAATGAAACTGGAACAAAGGGCAGTAACCTGAGGGGTATCAGTGATTGCTGGACCCAGACTAGAACAAGGCTAGTCTGTAAAAGAAGCTTATTGGAACATCTGAGGGTGAGATTTCCTTTGTAATCACTGTCTTACTGTATTAGGCTTAGACTTGCGTGTTTTGTTTTATTTTGCTTGGCAATTCATTTTGTTCTGTCATTACTTGGAACCACTTAAGTCCTACATTTTGTATTTAATAAAACCACTTTTTACTTATTAATCAACCCAGAGTATGTATTAATACCGGGAGGACAACTGTGCATATCTCTCTACCAGTGTTATAAAGGGTGAACAATTTGAGTTTATCCTGTATAAGCTTTATACAGGGTAAATTGATTTATTTGGGATTTGGACCCCATTGGGAGCTGGGTACCTGAGTATTGGAGACAGGAACACTTCTTAAGCTGTTTTCAGTTAAGCCTGCAGCTTTTGCGGGACGTAGTTCAGACCTGGGTAGCATGTCTGGCACAACCAGGCAGGATTCTGAAGTCTCAAGCTGCTAGGGAAAACTGACTTAAAGGTAGTCTCAACACATCAGGTGGTAGTTCCCAAGAGGGTTTCTTGATCCAACCTGTCACAAACCCCTTCCAGCTTAGTATCATCTGCAAACTTTTTAAATGTACTTTCTATGTTGTTATGTAAATAAATAGTAAAGATATTGAACAGACCCAGAACTGATCCTTGTGGGCTCCACTGTAAACTATTGATAATTACTCTATGGGAACAGTTTTTGAATCAGTTATGCACCCGCCTTATAGAAGATTCATCTGGGCTATATTTCCCTAGTTTGTTTTTGAGAAGGTCATTTGAGACCGTATCAAAAGCCTTACTAAGTCAAAATATACTACATTTATAGCTTTCCTATATCTACAAGCTTGTTAATCCTGTCAAAGCTTTTAGGTTGACTTGATGCAATTTGTTGACAAATCCATGCCACTGTTACTTATCTTATTATTTTCTAGGTGTTTGCAAATTGATTGCTTAATTATTTGCTCCATTATCTTTCCTGGTACAGAAGTTAAGCTGACTGGTCTGTAATATCCTGGGTTGTCCTTATTTCCCTTTTGATAAATTGGCACTATATTTGCCCTTTTTCAGACCTCTGGAATCTCTCACATCTTCCATGAGTTTTTGAACATAATTGTTAATGGCTAAGATACATCCTCAGTCAGCTCCTTGAGTATTCTAGGATGTATTTCATCAGGATCTGGTGACTTGAAGCCATCTAACTTAGGGAAAGAACAATTTTAGCCTCCGATCCCACTTCATTTTCACTGGTGTTCACTAAGCTAGATGTACAATTGCTACTAACCCTTTTGGTGAAAACTGAAACAAAGTCCTTTAGCTTCTGTTACTCTTCTCCACCTCTCCCCCAACCCATTGAGTAACAATCCTATCCTGTCCTTGGTCTTCCTCTTGCTTCTAATGTATTTGTACAATATTTTCTTGTTACCCTTTATCTCTAGCTAGTTTAATCTTGTGTCTTGACCTTTCTAATTCTGTCCTTACATGCTTGTTTATTTATATTCATCCTTTGTAATTTGACCTAGTTTTTTTTGTAGGACTTTTTTGTTTCAGATCATTGAAGATTTCCTGGTAAAGCCAGGGTGGTTTTTTGCCATACTACTTATTTTCCTACACAGTGGGATAGTTTGCTTTTGTGCCCTTAATAAATGTCTTTGGAAAAACTGCCAACAATCTTGAGCTGTTTCCCTCCCCCCCCCACCTTTGACTTGCTTCCCATGGGATCTTACCTTCCAACTCCCTAAGTTTGCTAAAGTCTGCCTTCTTGAAGTCCATTCTTAATTGTGCTGTTTTCCCACCTATCATTCCTTAGAATCATGAACTCATCATTTCATGATCACTCTTATCCAATCTGACTTCCACTTTCGAATTCTCAAACAGTTCCTTCCTATTTGTCAAAATCCAATCTAAAACCGCCTCTTCCCTAGTAGCTTTCTCTATTATTTCAAGAGGTGAAGTTCCCAATGCATTCCAAGAACTTGTTGGATAATCTGTGCTCTGCTGTATTATTTTCCCAACAGATGTCTGGGTAGTTGAAGTTCCCCATGATCACCAAGTCCTGTTCTTTGGATATTTTTGTTAGTTGTTTTTTTTTTTAAAAAGCCACTACCTCTTGTTCTTGGTTAGGTGGTCTGTATTAGACCCCTCCCATGACACCTTGTTTTTTACTCCTTTTATCCTTACCCAGAGACCTTCAAAAAGTCTGTCTCCTATTTCCATCTCAACCTCAGTCCAAGTGTATACATCTTTGATACACAACAGCTCCCTTTCCCCTCCCCCCGTCTGACCTTCCTGAGCAAGTTGTACCCTTCCATACCAATATTCCAGTCATGTATTCAATCCATGTCTCTGTGATGCCAAATATGTCATAGTTATGATCATTCACTTGCAGTTCTAGTTTTTCCTGCTTATTCCCCATACTTCTTCCATTAGTATACATACTTCTAATACACTGATTTGATTTTTTCCCCCTCTTGTTTCTCTCCCTTGTCCCTGCTATAATGGCCCACGCTCCCTCCCAGAATCTGACTCTTCTCCAGTCTCCACAGTTTTGACTTCCCAGTGGGCTTTTGTCTCCTGCCCCCATCAAAATTAGTTTAAAGTCCCCCCTCACTAGGTTAGCCAGTTTATATCCAAAGATACTTGTCCCCTTCCTCTGTAGGTGGTACCCATCTTTGCTCAGCAGTCCTTCCTGGAACAGCATCCTATGGTCAAGGAGGCCAATGTCGTCCTGGCAACATCATCCACACAGGCAGGCATTCACCTCCCAGGATGCATCTGTCTCTGTGTGGGGCCCCTACCCTTGACTAGAAGGATCAAAGAGAACACCATCTGCACCTCGATCCTGGAGCCCTGTAGTCACTTCTCATCTGATCAGGGTCATACCTCACAGTATCATTAGTGCCCACATGGATGAGTAGCGTGGGAGGGGAAGTCAGAGGGCTGGATGATACTCAACAATCTCTCTGTAACATCTTGGATGCGGCTCAATGGCAGGCAGCAGGACTCCCAGGATACCATGCCAGGCTGACAGATGGGTGCCTCTGTCCCTTTCAGAAGGGAGTTACCAACCACCACTACCCTATGTTTCCTTGTGGGAGTGGTGACCATGTTCCTCTCAGCCTTGGGAGTACAGAGTTTCTCTTCCTCCTTGTGTGTGTGTGTGTGTGTGTGTGTGTGTCCTCATCACTCACTGCCAGGGCAGCATAATGGTTCTTCATCACTATATGGTAGGTGGGTTGGGAGTAGGAGCACTGCCTGGCATCGGAAGTAACTAGCAGCCAGTGTCCTCCCTGTGACAGAGCCATATCCTTCTCCCCCAGTGGTGTGAGAGCAGTCCACTGGATAGCTTCTTCTGCCTTGGAGGTCTCCATATGAATACACTTGATGAATTCCTTGTGTGCACTGATGCTCATCAGCCTAGCCACCTCCTCCTGTAGCTCTCCCACCTGTTTCCTGAGAGATTCCACCAGCAGCCTCCTTTCACAGTGGTCAGTCTCCCAACCCTGCTTTTTTGTGAATGGAAAGGCAGGCCACAGTCTCTGCAAACCCACACCAGGATCTGGGTAGAGGCTTCCATGGTCAGATTCTCTATCTGGATATGGATTCAGGTGGTGGAAAGAGGAGCTGTGTTGGCACTGGGGCCTTTCCTAACCATAGTGATTATATTATAACTTCCTCTTACAAATTCTCCTGCTGTTGTCCCCTGTTTGCTAGCTTCTCTTTTAAGCTTTTCTGTCCTAGGTCAGTTCTACCCCTCATTAATCACACAGGGGGAAGGTGATTACAAGGCTGATTGAAGTTGATCAAGGGGAACAAAGGCTCAAACCATCCCTAAACACACAATCCCAACTGACACTAACTTTTAACCTGAACAAGAGAAACCCAAACAGCCAAAACAAGCACACTCACCCAAAAATTAGTATTCAACGTATTGTTCAGCAGGGAGATCTCCTTTTTCTCCCTCTCAAACTCCCCTGTTTGGTAGCTCTTATTTAAAGTAATTTAAATGTTCTCTTAGTTTAAATAGTTTCAGCCTGATTGGCAATGCTAGAAGGAGGACAGGAGACACTGGATGTGGTTTAATTTGGCCACAGCCTGATTCCTAAATGTCTGGGATTACCTGGCAGATAAAATTGTACAGCACAGGTAATTCCATAATCCTTTTCATATACCCAAGGGGCTGTTCATAACCCTCCCCTTACCCATCCTGGTCCCCAGCCAACCCATTGCTAGAACTAGCCAACCCCTTGAATGAGGGTTGGGTGAGCGACTCCTTGCCATAATAGTCATAGGCGCTCCGAACACTGCTGTTTCCACTCTCTTAAAATGGATTTGGGAAAGATTTAATCTGGCCAAGGTGTGATACTATGTATAAGAAAGGTGATAATTTTATATACCTGTTACCACTGTTCCACAATTTCCATAAACCTTGTACAGAGTATGTCATGTAAGTTAAGTATGATTACCCTGTTTTTATGCATGTATCCTCTTTGTAGCTGAAATTTTGAATATTGGCTATGTATTTGAAAGGCAAACCTGTGGGGTTTTCCTGGGTGAGACCCCGCAGACTTACATCAGGGCTAGATAGCTATATATTGATGGCCTATTGAGGACGCTCAGCTTTCACAAATGGGCCATTGAAGAATCTCAGCCTGCCCAGTAGGTCTTCCTGCGGATGCTTCAGATATCAAGAAGCCAATGGCTACCCTGTGATTCAGCAAAACATGAGCCTATTGCATACCTCTTCATGTGACGCTGGACTCTATTTGGGGCCAGTAACTTTCCATACACGAGCTGTGGGCTTTGTTTGTTTAGGACAGTAAATTTCTATGTACGTGGTGAAGGATATAAAAGGCACCTGAAATTCCTCCATTTTACCTCTTTCCTGCTCTAATTCTTTGGATCGTGGATGTACAATTAAAACGAGTGTCTTGAACTATGGATTGAGGACCTTCCAATCTTTTGGAAGTTACCACAGAAACTTTTTTGCAAGCCAGCAGTCTGTTCCATCACTGCTATAAACCTGATATGAGGACTTTGCAATCATTTCTGAATGGTTAATAGATGCATCTTTTTATTAATAAATCTTTAGTTAGCTTTACTAAGGATTAGCTGAAAGCATGATATTTGGGTAAGATTTGAAATGCATATTGACCTGGGGAAAGTGTCTGATTCTTTGGAATTAGTAAGAACCTAACATATGGTGAATCAGGTTTTCAGTATTAGACCTGTTTGTCTGGATGGGAGCCAGGGGCTGGAATGCCTAAAGGGGACTTTTTGGTTTCTGATTAACCAATGTGGTACTACAGAAGCTTTTGTTACTGGCTTCATGAATCTAATTATAGAATAAACCACCAGTTTTTGGGACTGTCTGCCCTGAGTGTGGCATTCTCCATGTAGTCCACCCCAGGCACCTGGTATCAACATATCCACTCCCTACAGAGTACCTGCACTGGCCTACTGATCCAAGCTTACATAAAGAGTTGCAACATCATAGCCTAATCCTCCTTTTTGTTTTTTGCCCCAATAAGTCCCCAACCCGCTGTGGGTAAGGTTAAAAAAACCCAACCTTGCCCTGGCAAATCTGGTGGAGAGGGGAAAAATTCATTCCCACTATCTCCCCCCCCCTCACTTTTTTTCTTCCTTCCTCCTCTCCCCCCCCCCCCCCAAAGGAGCAAAAGCCCTCTGCCAGTCATGACAAAACCTGGTTCTTTAACGATTTCCAGGGGTGGGATGGTGCGTGTTGCTCCACCAGGTTCAGATGAAAATAGAGCTCTTTTTTTACTGCACAAACATGGGCATAAATGCTATCTTCCAGTCAACTAGGGGGTGGGAAGGTTTGTGTCCACATCCCCATGCTGATCTGGTATGAAGCTGCCTGCCATGTAGCAGGTAACTCTTGCCCCTTTAAGGGACAGAGAGCCACGTCTCTTCTCTGACTTGCTAGACAAAAGCCCCAACCACTTACAGTGACATCAGAATGACCTCACCACACATTAACTTGTTCTACACTAGTGTAGTGTAACTCCACTAATTTACCTTATGTAAGTTAATGATCATATGCTTTTTTTAAAACAATCCCTTGAATGCTTACCAGACCTATATAATGTCTAATGAACATGTATTTGTATGGTGCCAAGTATTGATGCAGTGTTGCAGGGTCTCTTCACAATGGGTCAGCTGTATATTATAGTCCAGCTCTTCTGGCTTGTTAGTGAACTTGATCCAAAACTCACTGAAGTCAGTGAGAGACTCCCCGATACTTGAATGGGATTTGGAGTAGCCCCATAGTACTGAGAGGGTTTAAATGGTGAGGATAAGTACATAGGATCTGATGACATTATCGGGGATTTTTTTGTACTAACAAAATAAAATTGGTGAATTGCTTCATTTTGTCAGTTACAGGACTTGAAGTATAGGATGCATATTGATATGATAAATTAAAATATTTCTTAATTAGTTTTTTAAGAAATCCTAGTTTATTTTCACTGACATAAATAGATGAATTGGAATGTCTGGTTCAAATTTATATCTCAGTAGAAATTTCCTAATTAGGGGGATTTTTTTTATTTGCTTAACTCTAAAATTTGTCTTTCATACAGCCTCAATACATTATTGTGCCCATTTACTTATGACTCATTTTAGTTCTCCTAGTGTCTGAAGAATCCTATGTTTTGGTAATAGCAAACTTTAAGTGGTTTAGATTAAAAAGGAAGTGTCTCTTATCACTATAATATCCATTCACAACAATATTGCATTACAGAAGTAGAAAAAATGTTGCAGCTTGTCAAAGGCCAATCTAATAAGAGAAATGATTCTTTTTAAAATATAAATTAGTTTAGTGTAGTAGGGCAAAATTATTCACTTGAGACACATAACCTTCAAGGATTGTGGATCAGGTCTTTAGATCCACTTGCTGGGGTTCTCAAAGGGACATTCTGTGTATGCAGGGAGAGCAGACTATTGGAGTCGAGATCTGCTGTGTGTATCAAACAGAATTGATATCTGAAAACATTGAGCAGTATTCTGAAAAAAGTAAGCTTTATTTTTTTTTGAACAAAATATCTACAATAACATGAATACCATAAACTGCACATGTTTTAACATCTCTGTCTGCAGAGAATGTTAGCTGTAGTGCTGAATATAAGGTACTATAATACAAAGGAATTTAATCAAATTCATGCATGTCACTTTTTTAATAGAATTTTACTAAAAAGAAATACTTCTAAATGAAAACTGCCATTGTCTTTTTAGACAGAATTCACAGGAAGATATGTTTAAAAATCAGACAAGTAATACAGTCATATTAATATATATTTATTTAGCCTCTTAAAAAAGCTTGGATCACTATCACACAAGCTACTGTATATAATAAAATTTTATGTTGAAAGCTTATGGCACAATTTCTTCATATACAGCTCACAATTACATATCCATGGAATGTCAATAATTTACGTTAGTCCATTTATCTAACTTCATTCTATCATATAATTTAAATTACAAATGTAAGAAATGTCTCTTGCATATTTCACAAAGATGAAAGTGAAGAAGTGCAATAATATTCAAGCATGTCAAGAATGCAGGATGAGCTGACACTCTCTTCTAGCATTACACCTACTGCTTCTAGCAATCTAACCTGCTTTCACAAGCCTGCCAAACTGATAATATTTCAGGAACTACTGTATGTAACATGTTGCCTGAAGGCACCATTTCTATAACCATCGCAAAAAGAAAAATCTACTTCTTGCTAACAATCAGTTTAATCTGTGATTTTTTTTAAAAAATATTTTTCATGTTAGCCTTTAAAAAATTATGCTTGTCTGACATAATTCTCTTATAAATAACCATGTACCATCTTGTACAGAAAGATGTAGATAAAAATACTTTGCTAATTTATAGGGGTATTGTAAGAATTCAGTAGATCAGCAGTTTAGAGGTATAAGGCCAAATTCTGCTCTGTTAGATCAGATTAACTCCTACAATAGTCTACATGAGAGCGGAATTTACACATAAAGGGCCAATAAGTGCTAAATGTAAATACTAAGTGCACCACTTTCTTGTATCAACAAGTTTAATTGGGCTTGGTTATCATATGAACTCATTTTCATCTAATACAAAATTATTGCTAGAAAGAATACACTTGAATCCTTCTAGGGTTAAGAAAGACTTTATCTTTTTCTGTTCTAAACTATGTATGAGTTTTTACTCTTTTAATCTGAATCTTGGTTTCAACTATATTATCGAACAGTAGTTCTGGAATTTACCATGGTACAACTGGAAGCATTTCTTCATTCCTGCAGTCTAAAGTGCATATCTGAATTGCTTAAACAGAAGCATATCTAGGGTTTAAACTGGACTTTTCATAAAGCAGCCTACAAGAAAAGTGCTTCAAAAATTACCAAAGAGAGAAGCGGAGAGCTAAGAGAGGGCAAACATGTCAGAGAATTCAGAGAGACTATATACAGCTGATCTAGGACAAAAGGGGGGTGGGGGGGAAACTCAAGTTGTTTGTGATTTCCACCAATCCATTTAAAAAACTGGTGCCTGCTGTCAAGGTTCCTTGAAGCTACAATATGGTGAAAGCAATGAGTTAGTTTAAATATGCCCTTGAATAGGTAACTTATAAATAAAAAGAACTATATTTTCTTCTTTTGGCCCCCATCATCTTAGAAACATCAGGAAACAATGAACACTAATGTTTTCTTATTGGAAGCAATTATTAAAACCAACATGAGGTTTGCTTTGTGTAGGTTTAATTTGTGCCAAGGTGTGGTGGCATTTAACCATATTCTAAGCTGCTACACTGAGGAATTTAACTGAGTAAGGCCCCACATCCTTCGCGATATGGCAGATCCTGCAATACTAGGCTTTCACTGCAATTTTCATTTTAATTAGCTTATTTTGCAGTTCACAATTTTGTATACATTTTGAGTATGTAATTAGTGCTGCACTAACATTCAGTTCCTATAAAATGTAAAAGGCTAAAGTGATTGGACTTGATTTCTACAGCAGTTGTAAGACTTCTAGTCTTCTGAATTTTATATTGTATGGGTCACCTTTTAAATGAATGTAATATAGTTACAGCAAAATGTCTGGTAGTATATTTAAAAAAATAGCTGCCATAATATAATACTTGAGTGTTTTATATTGTTCCAGTAATTTTTTTCTTAAATAGATCTAATCTGGCTTTTCCAAATTATCAGTATTCATAGAGGTCCATTATTATTTTTTCACATCTTGTCCACAATTCAGTGGCAATTATTTTGAAGATCATCTTGTGATTCAGTTAGCACCTTAACTATGAGTTAGCTGCTAAAAAATGAGGAGGCCTGTAGCTGTTTGAATACAATATGATACACAGTTCTTATGGCACTTCCTCTTGTTTTCTCTCAAGAATGGAGGGTTTTAACAGGTGGTATGGTCGGGAAACTCCAGTCTTCAAACCCTTGAAGAAAGCAGATTCCAAGATTGTGCATCTTGGGGCAACCACCTAAGGAGCAAGGTACTTCTGCCACATTGCTTTCTGTCCTTCCCCACCCTTTGGCTTAGTGCTCCTGAGCCATGCAGCCATAGGCTCCTCTTCCTTCACTTCTGCCTTATCCCTCTTCCTCTGAGGGAGGAAGAAGGCATGAAAGGGGAGTTAATGCTGGTCTAAGCAGCATAAATTCTTTTACTTCCTCATGGGAATCTGCCATTTAAAAGGTGACTGTAGCGTACAGCACCTATTCTAAGGTCAGCAATTTGCCCCAGACACATTGCACTCCAAATGCATGGAGGAGATCCTGTGGAACTGTGGAACATGAGGAGCATGCCACATGATCACAGCTTCCTTTTCCATTATGCCTGCACTAGTTCTATGAGAATGGATTTCTTTCTACCTGTGTAACTAGTATGGCACATTGGGCCCCAAATTATTTCTCTAGTCTCAATCCATTACTTTGGTCCTCCAACTTTGTTACATGGCACAACCACAGAAAGCAGGAGTACACAAGCTGACTTGCAAACAGTGTGGAAGACACAGGGCTTTACGTGGGCAAGAAGCCTGCTTTCCTTGAGTGGTTAACAAAAGGCCTCTTACATTAGCAGTCCCGGTACTCTGGAGGGCACAGGGACACTACAGCCAGTGCATTGAGGGCAGCAGATTAACATCTCTGGGGCAAGGAGAAGTTTTGCCTGAGGCATAATAAGTAGGGCAGGTTGGGGAATTTTTCAATGAAACTTTTTTATTTTTTGGCCTGAAAGTGCTGATTCATCAAAGCTGAAACTTTTCATGGGAAAGGGTCAGTTTCTCAACTTGGAAAAACATCCGAAATTTTTTTCTTGAAATATATCAAAATGAAACATTTAAACTTTAAGAATGAAAAAAATAATTTCAATTGGGAACACTGGAATTTTTCCTTTAAACTAATTATAGTTATTAAATGTTTAAACAAAACGTCTTGAAATCATCAAAATATTTCAGCTGACCTGAACTGATTTTTTTTTTTTTTTTTTAATTTTACTGGGGGGGATTTTTGGTTCTTGAACACTTTTCAATATTCAACTGTTTCCTGTCCCAAATCAGAACATAATTTTGAAATCATGAACATTTTTGTGCATAGGAAAACAGTTTGTTAGAACTCAGCAGGAACCTCCTCACTTCTCTTCCTCTCTCTGTACTGCCCTCTATCCACACCTGTGGCATAAATATCCCAATCTCTTCCTTAACATTTACAGTTTCTTCCAACGTTGGTTTAACTAACATAGGTGTAGGGTAGGTGTGTTGTGATGTTTTGTCACTCCCTCTACATAGTCCACCCTGGCATTATATGGTATAAAGAGAATCTGTTTTAAGACTAAGATCTTCCTAGCAGATGAGCCCCTGGCACTGAGAGATCATTCCTGGATCTGTGTGGTTGGTTGGCATGTCTGCTGGTATTTTGGACTCTTTTTCCATAGGCACTAATGGGTAGCTGGTATTTTGTGACATGAGAACTTAAAATCTTACTTAACAATTCTATCATCTTATGATTTTTTTTTATATTCAATGGAATATGAATAATTTGAATAACGTTTAAGCTGCAAACTGCTGACTGGCTACAGTGCCTTTTGCTGAAATAAATGTTTCTTAGCTGATTGAAAAGGCTCTGTTACATAGGCAATTGTTACCATAAGGATCTCATAAAAAATGTGGAGTTGTCTTCTGGGGGAGAAATCTTGACCCCATTGAATTCAGTGGGGCAAGACTGCACTCCAAGTACGGTAGTTAACTTAAAAAAAATCACAACTTGCTGGATGATTGTTTAAGTTGTTACAAAATAAATCACTGTAGCTTGTCCCTTCTGTCTCAGCCATTTCTGTTCTTAGTACTGTTACTAAAGCAAAGACATTCCAGAAATGATCCAATAACCGATTTCTCTCCTTTTTAAAAAAGGAACATACAGAACTATAAATATATACACTTAGAAATACTTTGCAATCCTCTACAGGAGTATATAATATACTCCCTTCAATACATGGCTCCCATTAGTATCAATGTAATACACTGCCTGTTGTACATATTAAATGTACATCATTTTAATCCATTAGGGATGTCTGAAAAGCAATCAAACTGAAGGTTTATCGGTTTACAATGTATATACTGTAGTTGCTAATGTGATTACCATACAGTAGTTGCAGAAATAGTATGCTACACTGATTCCCCTCCCCCTCTTTCTCCCTGTCACACAAGGGGGAGGAGGAGGGTGTTCATGGAGAGTTATTGATCTTATCTGGCTCTTCTCTACTTTTCTCTGTCCCGCCACACAATTTTGCCACTGTTAGTGCCTATTCCATTTTCTATCTTGCTCTTAAGACTTTGTCTTTTTTTTTCCATCTAATAACCTCTTTTCTAAATCTCAGTATTCTCCCACTATTGAATGTTTAACTTTGTAATTGTATTATTCGGCTCTGTTCAAGTGTCTTCAAAACCAACTTGTGTATGCATAATATTCAGCCTATTGGACTTCTTTGGAAAGTCTGAGTGAGATCCTCAGCTGATGTAAACTGGTGTAGCTCTAGGGACTATATTTATTCCAGCTCAGGATCTGGCCTAGTACACTTTATATACTGATTCATCCAGAGTTTCTTTATTGGTGTTGGAAGGGAAGATCGTTGTTTTAAATAAGAAAGAGAAAAGAACAAAAGACAAGCATGGAGAATTGTATAACATTTTATGAATGCCTCATGATAATGGGCCCAATCCTACTCCTTTTGAAATAAATGGGACACTTTACCACTGAATACAATGGGCACAGAAATGCACCAACAAATCTTTCCAGAGATTTATAGTATTTAATAGTTTGCAGGAGACAAAAGCCACTTGGCCAGCTTCTCACTCTTGTGTATATAACACACACATGAGAGTTAATGAGTTCAGTTTTTCTGGACAGGATATATAAATATATTTGTGAAAATTATATCACATATCCCTAAACAATTGCTATAAATCAATGTTATGCATTACTGGGGGTGGGAGGGAGAAAACCTAAATAGGAGCATGTTCAAAATTGAAGAGAGTTATGCAATTGTTTTCTGAGACAATCTAGCACAACCAGATTGCCATTCTTTTAAAAATCCCCCTAGTTAATCCTCAAATAAAACCAATGTTGTGTTCTAATCTTCAATGCAAGGATATGTTGCTATGACTAGTTCATATGCAATATGCCTCTAGTAATGCAGCAGATGTTTGCCTCCAGTTGTTTTGCTTTTGTGTATGCACTTTGAGCTGTAGCAAACCCAAAATTTTAAATGTGCTCAAAACAAAAACTTTTCAATAATAAATTATCTTAGCTATTGGATTTCATTACAAGTTCAAAGCGTCAGGTATGCTCTTGCCTATAGTTGTCTATAGGTTTCCACATTTTAGAACAATTTTTTTTGCTTTTCATTAGAGAAGTGGCAACATTATTTACTGGAAGTTATTTTTTAAATGATATAAAATCTATTGTGTAATAATTTGAAAGAAGCAATGAATGTGATCTATGTAATTCTAAGTAGGGAAAATTTGCTCCAACAGTTATCTTTTATCATGAAGTGCAGTAAAAATAAAAGATTGTCCTGATGTATTTTTAGAACTGCTTAGTGTTTTCTAAGATACAGACTATTTTCTGCCAGTGTCTAAGAAGTCATGTCAGAATCTTCTCATCAAACAAATCATTCAAAAAAAGACTGACCTGGTTATCTTTATGTAATTGTATATCAAACTTTCACTGATGATAATGGAAATAGCTGTGCAGAAATGTTGACACAGTCAGCTTCAAAAAAGTTCATAAAAGTTACTTTTATCATAGGTATAGTCTAAGTGACATCCTTTTTGTTTTGCTTTTAATGTCACTTTTCACAGAAACTTATCTTGATGTCATTTTTAATTGTCTGCCTTGTCTCCACAAATACTGGTTTCTGAACAATTACCTGATGAGAGAAACATCTTTTAATCCTTTTGATTTTTTTATTTTCTCTTTCAATTTATCCAAGGGTGATTGTGAGTAATTAAAAGTACTTAAGGGCAACAATCCGTTAACAGTACCTTGTTCCCATTGTGATATGCACAGTACCAGAAAGTTTGACTAGTGGGTCGCTTCAGACTGGGCAATAGATATTTGGTGCTACTTTGGGCATTACATTATCATGTTTTTAAGCTCCAGGGGAACCATAATCCATTTATTAAGTGCTTTGTATGAGTAAATTTTCTCTTCTTTTTTTTTAAAAAAAGAACCCCATAATATAATTTAAATGTGTCCTGTGCTCATTACAAAACTCACTAAAACAAGAAAATGTGCTTGAGCTCTAAAACTCAAATCAGTAGTTCATTACTAATTTGTAAACTTTATATTCACATTTCTAACCCTCCTTTAATCTGTTACTATGGGAATCATCTAAGACATGTTAGACCCATTTTGTAATAATTTTTAAAAATACAGCTGAATTAAAAAATTGTAAGGATCTTTAAAGAATACTGTACAATTATACCACAATGTAAAAGTATATATAAACACATTGGCAGTAAAGCTGTAGTATAGTGTTGTGGTTTTTTACTATGAAAAAGTTGATTGATTGTTTAGTTAGTATGAAGTAGAAACCTAGTAATAGCAGATATACCTTCACTGGGTGTCATTCTTCATCTGTCCAATAGTGACTCTGCATAGCAAGTCAAATGGGATCTCTTTCTTTATGCCTTTTAACTATCCCAGTAAGCAGCTGTATGCACATTTGTAATGGAAAACCTCCTGCTGAACATGCCAGCCCAAACAGTATGTACTAGAAGCCTTAATCTTGTTATTGGTGAATGTCCTCATGCCTAATGATTTTATAGATAACCCAATAAAAAATGTTGAAAATCAGAAAGGCTAATGGGAAGCAAGCTCTGGAAATGGTATCAATTTTCTTGGCTCGGTCAATGAATACCTTCCTCATTTCATCGAGGCTTTTTGGTGCAGCTTGAATGGGATTATTTGGCCCCTTTGCAGTCACTCCATCTTTCCCTTGCAGACATGGTCCCACTCCATAGGCTGTAAAACTGAATCGACTTTCCCTTACCTCATCGTCCTGTTGCAAGAAAAGTAAGAAAGTTCTTCAGTTACATAGGTTTCTAACCTGCTGAAAACAAAGTTCTACGTCCTTACTTCAGTAGCTTCTTTAACCCACCACTTCATATTTGCTGGATGACATCTTGATCCCATTGAAGTCAATGACAAAACACCCTTTAAAATCAAGGAGGGCAGGATTTCACCAACTGGCATTTTTAAATACATAATCTATTCAACTTCCATTATTTCTAATGATCTGTGATTGGACAAATGATCAATTTACTCTGTTCTTTCCCATTTAGAGCCCAATTCCCTGGTCTTCAGCCAGGCAAAACTCACATTGCTCTTTTGGACAGAGACCATATCATTTGTACTGTACATAGTGACTAGAGGCCAGGACCCCATTGTGCTATCATAGTACGTATAACATGTTGACATCAATTAAATTAGTGGGAATTCTGCCTGCTTGAATACTGTACTACTGTACATCTAATTAGTCTAATTTTTACACCTTATTTCTATAGTTTCATATATACATCAAATAAAAAGAATTCTTTTTTTAAAATGAAGGGAAATTGTAGGTAAAATGTTATAAGTAGAGAAGGCTAAGGTACAGGGATCAAAACTAAGGGCCATATTCTTTGCAGTTTCTCCACTGTACATACAGAACGAATCTGTTGATGTCAATGCAGTTATTCTGGATTTACTCATGTGTGAGTGAGAATTGAATTTGGTCCTAAATCCATTGAATGGAAAGAAGAATTATATACATACATGGGGATGTGGTACATGTCCAAAGAGGTGGCTTTCATTTTGTGAGCACATTTTACATTGCTACTTACCCAATTATGAGTACCAGATAGGGAGAGATGCACAGGCTCAAATTTGCTACTGTAACTTATTCTGCAGGTGCAAATATAGATATATAAATTGTACACAGGAACTGAGACCAGGTCCAAAACTGACTGAAAGTATATCCCAAAGTCTCCTTTACCTTTAAACTATGTGTTTCTTCTTCAATACATATCCTACTGAAGAGTAATCCAATTACTTTTGAGGAATTCGTATTTGAATTAATTTCAAACTCTATTTCTTGTCCTTATCTGATCTCGTTTAAGTGCTCTATAACCATATGCTTTTAAGATCTCTGAAGTGCAACAAAATAAAATAAGTATTCACATCTTATTTCACAAATAATGATGTAGTCCAGGAAAGCTGTTGCCTTAAACGACTGGAAGAAGAAAATAAAGTTACAAGTTAGACTTGGGAGGAGAAGGGGGAATCAGTTCCTTCCCATCCCATGAGAATTTTTGAGCTTTCAAAAAAAGCCCCTGTTCTGTATTACGATGAAAAGTGAAAATCTTAATTTTTTTTTCATGAACCAAAAATAGACAGAATCCTATCAGATTAATTGAAATGTTTCATTTCAAAACATTTCATTTTGATTTAGACTTTTATATTTTTTCCTACAAACTTCTAAACCAAAAGTCCTTCTGAACCAAAAAAAAGTTTGTTTTCAAAATGGATTGTCTTGAAAATTTCAAAGCTTGTTCAATTTTTTATTTTTATTTTTTAAAATGAGGAGTTTGTCAAAACCATTCCTTTCCTGTGATCAGTTTTGGTGTCGACAAATCAGCGTATTCTGGAAAAAACACAAACATTCAGTTAAATTGAAAAGTTTAGGCTGACAGTCACCTCAGGGATTTTAAAATCTCAGCAATGGAATCTGAGAATGGTTGCCATTCCACTGAAATGCTTTTTAAATTTATACTGTTGCAATCCTATAAACTTATTCACAGTTCTCTGTTTTAATAACACTTCTATAGTGGCTTTATTGTAATTAGTAATGCACTCTAGTAAACAAAAAAAGGAAAATTAACATGACAGCAAGAAAACAGCAGTAGGTTACTAAAACATGGGGATGAATAACAGAAATATAAAATGATAGCAGGGTGCAAATGTTATGACATGATTAAACAAAACTGTTTTAAACTAAGTACTCTGTTTTCTAAAAACCTGGGAAATAACATCTTTGTTGTAATACTTTTAATAGGTGAATTATGAAGTGCTAAATTCATTTTGTGTAACTCTTGACTTCAGTGGAGTTACATGTAAGATGAATTTGGCCAATAGATTTTTAAATACCCAGAATCTGACTAAGGTCCTCACCCTCCATATTCTTGCTACTGGATGTAGGGCTTACTACAGTGAGTAGTTCCTTTGACCTAAAATAAGTGTTTGATTTCGTGCAATAGCAAGGACTACTCTCAGAGTGTGTCTGCAGGATCAGGCTCTAAAATGGGACACAAGACTCTGTTCTATGTTACTAACTAAAATTCTTCTTCTTCTGAATGCTCCCTCAAAGATATCTGAATATAATAAAATCCTCTCAAATAACGCTGATGGTTCATTTGTTTTCATAGGTGGATTTTTCTGTTGCTTCTCTTTGAAATATAATTGGGTTGTGTCCCTGACCATCTTGGCAAATATCCATTGATGGACCTATGCTCCATGAATGTATCTAATTCTTTTTGAACCCAATTTTATTTATATATAATTAAATGGACCAGCTCCTTAGCTGGTGAAGCCACT